>NC_056732.1:1671437186-1671482186 GCF_019279795.1 Protopterus annectens
TGTTTAGAACTTGAGGAAATAACTAAAATTACTAATAATTTGGAAGCAATTACAGCAAATGACATCCTCGCTGTCATCATTTACTAAATGTTTGCCTTTTGGGCCTTCATTCTGTGTTTCCTATTTTGATATTGGCTTAGATTTGGAGGCCTTTTGCAGACAGTTAAATCTCAAGCATTGTTTCAGTACTAATCCTACCTCTAATACGGAAGATTATTTTTATTTATTTTTTAATTACACTAGCACAATGAGATTTACATTTAGAAAATTGTTTTTTTCCACCTATCACCCTGTCATAAAGATTTCTAAATCAGTTTTGTAATAAACTAACAACCAAATAAAGTTAATTAAAACATATTTTCATGAGTTGAATGTATTAGAATAACATGCTTAACTGGAACTTTCTCAGATAAAGGATGCTATTACTAATGCTGACAAAGGGAGAATGGTGTTATGGTTCAGATTAGACATGATGAGGCATTCTTTATGTATCTGACAATATTTACCAATACATACAGACTAATCCCACATCATTGTTTAAAAAAAAAAGATGGATTTTTACAAATGTCAAACTCAGAGCAAAATCACTTAAAATTTATAACATCTGATTTTTGAAGACCCCTTACCACAAATTCAGTTATTTTTGCCCAAAATCCATAAATATATTTTATTTCAATGGAAGGCCTACAGTGTCTGCTAGAGGTTCAGTTACAGAACATTGTTCTGCTGTTTTTTTTTTGGAAAAATGCTTAAAGCATCTTCTTGCTTCCATATCAGCGAGACTAAGAGACACCACAGATTAAGTATGACTAACAATGCACACATTTGTGGAATTCATACTACATGTACACTCGCAATGCTAAGACATCACACTTCAGTATTCATACTATATGCACACTCTCAGGGCGGTCACACATCAGTATTCCTCAATACCATATATACACTCTCAGCATGGTCACACATCAGCATTCCTCATACTATAGATATATATATATATATATATATATATATATATATATACACACACACACACACACACACATATACTCTCAGCATGGTCACACAACAGTATTCCTCATACTATGTATGTACACGCTCAGCATTAAGTTGTCATACATCAGTATTCCTCACATTATATATACATGCTTAGCATTAGGTTGGCACACATCTATATTCCTTATCTTAATTACAGAGTATTTCAGATCTTTATTCTCTTGTTTTCAATGAATTTGTAACCTATTCTGTCAGTACATACCCTTAAGATTTTTTTTTTTTTTAAGAGATTAGTTGAATGCCCGTGCTTTCATCCTTTGCCCCCATATATGCTGATATACTTCTGGGATTTTTGAATGCAAATTATTTTTCTGGCTATGTTAATTTGTACCGTGAACATATTTCTATGTTTTGTTTTGTTTTTTTGGATGACATCTTGTTAGTTTAAATAGGGGATCTGAATCACAGGAGGTTACTAGGCTAACAGCCCTAGGGCCCTTACAAGCCAAGCCAAGCATAGCCTTTGTTCCCTATCGGGCCTCGAGATGAGGTCAATGATTACAAGCTGAATCTAAATCAGCACTGACTGCTCCTATCCAAGACAGACGGGTGAATTTGCGGTTCCTATCTAATGGTCCAAGTTATGCTTAAATAGGATCAATGAGGGGCTCTGTTTCACTTGAATTGGAAGTGCATTCCAGAGGAAAGGTAACCTCTGTGAGACACTGTCTCTCTCTCTCTCTCTTCAGCAAGTCCTTTTGATGTCACAGGCTAGGTTAATCTTCCTAGAGTGAGTGAATCATGTAGCACTTGGACTTATGAATGTGCAACATAACCATTAACCCAGGATTAGAGGTTGCTCTATTTGCAAAGCACAGGTCGCCCGAGAGTAGTCTATGCAATGCAGAGTATAGTAACTTATTCCAGTCTGTCCATGTATGACTTGCGCTGAAGACCCTGCATTTTCTATGTGAGAAACCTTTGAGGTCTCTCTAGTTGTTGCAGGTGCCTGGTAAGGTACATATAAAGGGAGCATTGCACTCTATTATTGGCCTGATGAGGGAAGAGTACAGAGGGTTACAACCACTTTAGCTCTGGAAGCTATGCCCTTACTTATGAGGTGAGCAACGTAGATGGCCTTCCTAACCACTGTGCAGACATGGTGATCTAAGATAAAGTTGCTGTCAACCTGTATGCCCAAATCTCTCACCACAGACTTATAGCTTAGGGTGTTGCTATTAACAAGGTAATCCACAGGGACATCACCCTTGCTGAAGGGGATGATAAACTCAATGCAAAAAATGCATCAAGTCCACGACTTTGGCACCAATCACTGTTTTGAGTAAGCCAGTCTTGTAGGATGTTGACATCTGGGGAGTCAGACTGCACCCACTTTGCAGTCATCAGCAAACTTTGTCAGCCAGTGACTTTTTATTTTTGCCTGTACTTCCGAGAAGTAGATTCCAAACAATAGGGGCCCCAGCACCTATCTCGATGTAACACCACTGGTAAAGTAAAGTTGTGTACACTTACCATAAATGTAGATGTTCGAGTGTATTCACTGTTGCAGTCATTACATTTAGGAAATCTGCTTGCAGGTTGCCCTCAAGTCGGCCTGATTAACAAAGTATTGGGTCCTGCATCGGTTGCTGTCCCTTCTTCCATGACTTCAGATCGTCAGGGGTATAAAACATGCAGCCGATGCCATTACATCAGTTTTTCTTGCCCCAGATGTCAGGTGCCCCCCTAATGGGAAGCAATTAAACATAAAAACACAAAGGTATACCTCCAACAAAAAAGCAAATACACCAAAAAGGCTTTTAAGCATAGTAAAGGAAAGTAGAGGTATAGCCAAAAGAAGTTAGGGGGCAAGAGGGAGGATAACCAGGACTGCAACAGTGAATACACTCGAACATCTACAGTTATGGTAAGTGTACACAAAGTAGAGTTGTGTACACTTACCATAAATGTAGATGTTCGAGTGTATTCACTGTTGCAGTCATTACACTTGGGTTATCCTGCTGGCAGGCTACCCTCAGTCGGCCTGAATTCCAAAGTCTAGGTCCGGCGTCGGTGCACCAGGGGTATAAAAGATGCAGCAGACGCCATTTTCTTCAGTTTTTCTTGCCCCAGATGTCAGGTGCCCCCAAAAGGGTAGGCTAAAAAATATGCCAATCAAACATGCATGCACCAAAATATATTATACCTTCATCTACAAGCAAATACACCACATAGGTTGTATAGATTAGAGAAGTGCAGATAAGTTCCAGCACAGATATGGGGGATGGTGGGCGGGTAACCTGGACTGCAACAGTGAATACACTCCAACATTTACATTTATGGTAAGTGTACACAACTCTACTATGTTCTTCGTGTTTCACTGTTGCAGTCATTACACTTGGGTTGAATCCCAAAGCTATGGTTGGGAGGCTGGAGCTAATATAGCATTAGGAGCGGCTATGAGGCCCTGCAGAACTGCAGTGGCAAAGCCTGCCCTGGATTTAGAATAGAGTGGTAAATGATAGTGCTTTGTAAAGGTGTGCACTGAACTCCAGGTAGCAGCCTCTAAAATGTCTTTGGTTGGTAATCCCCTGAGGAAGGCTGCTGAAGTGGCTGCTGCTCTGGTTGAATGTGGCCTAATGCCCTTAGGCACTGGCTTGCCATGTTGTGAATAGCAGAAACGAATGCAGTGGCCTATCCACTTAGAAATAGTCTGCTTTGAGATAGCCTTTCCTTGTGATCCTGTAGCATATGCCACTAGTAGTTGCTCTGTCTTTCTGAAAGCTTTGGTTCTGTTCAAGCAGAAGTGTAGCTGTCTGTGTATGTCCAAAGAATGCAGAATTCTCTCCCCCTTATTCTGTGGGTTTGGATAAAAAGTAAGCAGATGAATAGCTTGGTTAAGGGCCACACTGGACACTACCTTAGGCATAAATGTCGGGTTTGCCCTCAGAGAAACCCTGTCTGGATAAAAAATGATAAAAGGTTCCACAGCTATGACTGCCTGTAGCTCTGAGACTCATCTTGCAGAGGTTATTGTTAGGAGCAAAGCTGTTTTCCAAGATAAAAACTTTATATCAGCTGTAGCGGCTGGCTCAAAAGGAGGCAGGGTGAGTTTTTCCAAGACATAATTGAGGTCCCATGCAGGTATTGGTGATCTCCTTGGAGGCCTTAGGTTTTTGGCTCCTCTGAGGTACTGCCTTACCAAAAGATGAGAAAAGATTGGTGGCTCTGTATTGTAATGAGCCGAAATGGCAGAGGCATGAATTTTAATTGATGAAAAGGATATGCCTTTGTCCAGCATCTCAGTTAAGTATTGCAAAATCTGAGGAATATTTGGTACAGCTGTGTCAATTCCTTGTGCCTGGTTCCAAGCACAGAATCTCTTCCATTTTCCAGCGTAAGATTTTCTGGTACTAGGCCTTCTGGCCTCCTAAATGACATCCATCACAGCTTTAGTGAGAGGCGCGTTTTGTATGACTACATTATCTGCCATGCTGCCAGATTTAAGGTCTTTAGCTGGCTGTGTAGGATCTGATTGTTTTGTTGGATAGTAGAGGAGGTATTTGAGACAAGGTCCAAGCCAGGCATTGAGACAAGTTCCTTAGGATTGGATACCAGTACTGCCGGGGCCAGTCTGGGGCAATCAGCATAATCTTTGGCTTCTCTTATCTGACCTTTAGGAGTACCTTGGGGAGGAGAAGCAGTGGAGGAAAGGCATATACTGTTAAGCTTTTCCAGCTGAAAGATAGGGCGTCCACTTTCCATGCTCGTCTGTGATAAGTCCTTGTGCAGAATCTTTTTAGTTGGTAGTTGTGAGGAGAGGCAAATAAATCCATCTTTGGGCATCCCCATTTCCTTATCATCATGCTGAAGACTTGTGGATCCAATTTCCACTCGTGGGGATCCATGAGGTTTCTGCTTAGTTCGTCTGCCAGAGTATTTATCTCTCCTGGCAGGAATTGTGCCTGCAGATGTACTTGGTAAGTCAATGCTGTGTCCCACAAAGTCATGGCTAGTCTGCAAAGGGGGTAAGAATGAGTGCCTCCCTGCTTGTTTATATACCACATGACCGTGGTGTTGTCTGTCTATCAGTAGTTGTCCCGGATGAAGTAGGTCCTTGAAGGCTGTCAGGGCATTCTGCATCTCTTTTTGATTGATATGTAGATGCATTTGGTTTGCGGACCATGTGTCTTGAATACACCTTCCTGTCATGTGGGACCCCCAGGCATAATCTGATGCATCCGTTGTTAATGTTTGCCTGGCTGGTGGTAAAATGAATGGCTGCCCCTTGTTCTGGTGACAAGCCTTCGCCCACCATAGAAATTCCTGTTGCAGGCAGGGAATGAGGGTAATTATTGTTTCCAGGCTGTGGCAATGTTGAGTCCAAACACTTTTTAGGTACCACTGAAGTTTCCTCATATGCAGTCTCGCATATGGAATTAGTAGAATGCAGGATGCCATGAAGCCCAAATCCTGCAGAGTTTTTCTTGCAGATAACTGGGCCTTTTTTTTGCCAACAGGTTGAAAAAGGCAGTCAGTTCTTTTTGTTTGTCTGGCGTGAGATAAACCATCTGGGCAGTTGTATTTAAGCTTGCACCCAGGAATATTATCTCTTGAGAGGGTACTAGTTTTGATTTCTTTTTGTTGACTGTGTACCCTAGGCCTGTTAGAAATCTCTTTACAAACGCCAGATGCTGTAGTAGAATGTCCTTGTTCTCTGCTTGAATGAGGCAGTCGTCCAAGTAAGGATATATTTGTATTTCTCTGTCTGCAGAATGCAATTACTGGTGCCAGGCACTTTATGAAGACCCTGGGTACAGTAGATAAGCCAAAGGGCAGTGCAGAGAATTGGTAGTGCATTGAGCCAGCTTTGAATCTGAGGTATCTTCTGCATGTTTGTCTGACTGGGACATGCAGATATGCCTCTTTTAGGTCTAAAGTCACAAGCCAAGCCTTCTTGCCCAGCATGGGCAGAAGTTGCTGTAGAGTCAACATTTTGAATTTTGGTATATCCAGAAATGTGTTTAAAATAGATAGGTCCAGTATTGGTCTCCAGGTCTTGTTCTTTCTTGGTACCAAGAACAGTCTTGAATAAAATCCTTGTCCCTGCTCTTGCTCTGGTACTTGTTGAATGGCCCTCATGTCCATGAGGGATGAGACTTGCTTTTGTGCCTCTGCCCATTGATGTTTTGGCAGTTTGGCCAACCGTTTGTCCTTGGCAGGGTATGGAAGTGAAACTTGTAGCCTTGTGACACTATGTCTAGGACCCATTTGTCCTGGGTTATTATGTGCCAGTTTTGAGAAAAAAAGTGCTAGTTTTCCGCCTAAAGGTGCTGCCAGAAGATAAGTGCTTGGTGCAGGCAGGGGGAAGTCATTGGGACTGTTTCCTGTATGGCTGTGATTTGTCTTCTCCACTTTTGGAGGTAGAAGCACCCCACTGTTTAGACCTGTACGAACCTTGGGGCTGGGATCTGCCTCTTGGGTGTCTGTATCTGTCCCTTTGTGGTCTGTCTGACACTGGAAAGGACCAATTCTTTGTAGGCCAGTGTCTGCTAAATCTAGGAGACTGTACCTGTAAGAAATCCTTAACCGTTTGCATAGATTTAGCTTTGTCGTCCATTTTCTTTAACACCAAACAAGGTATCATGCTGTAATGGAGCATCTAATAATTTTGCTTTGACATGATCAGGCAGATTTTGTTCCTTTAACCAAGCATGCCTCCTGATGACAGAACCCGTAACAGCGGCCCTGCAGGAGGCCTACAGAGAATCAAAACCCCATTGCAAAGTATGCTTTCCAACTTGTTCAGCTGCATGTAATAAATCCTGCATTTCTTTGTTTTCTGCACATTCAGAATTTATCAACATTTTCTGCTTAAGCAGTGACATAATATATTGCTGATATTTGAGCATATGAAACTGACAATTTAAAGCCCTTATAGCCAAGGTAGCAAAAGTGTAAATCTTTTTTTCCCCATCTGTCCAATGCCCTAGAAACCCTGTCTGAGGGGGTAGGGTTTTTTGCAGCGGAAACCTTGACCCCTTTGGGACACAGAGATAGTTTCTGGGTCAGCAGCAGGGTTTTTGAAAAGGAATTTATGAGAGTCAGGAACCCTGTAGTACCTGTCCGGCTTAACAGGAGCTGGAGGTAAGGAGTTAGGGGTCAGACTGGACTCTGAAATACATCATCTACAATGTCTAACACAGGTGGAATACCTAGGTGCCTGTGTTGTGGTAGTAAAAGGAAGTCTCTGAGCCTTTTCTTAGATTCTGAAAAATCTTGGCTCTCCCAGTGAAAATGCTCCCTCATGGTATGCAAGGTTTCCCCAAAAGAGTAATCATCAGGAGAAGAGGCTGAAGGGATAGATTCTTCAGCATCAGAATCCTCATAGGGAGGAAGAGAGTATTCCTGATCAGAAGAAATGGAAACCTGATCTGAAGATTCATATTCTGTCTCTTGCCTAGGCCTTTTATCAGGTGGGGGATGGGAACCCCTGATCAAAGTAATTAAGTCTTTGGCCATTTTGAGCATCTGTTTTTTGGGCATGGAGGCCTGTCCATGAGGCTGTTGTACTTGTTTCTTTGTCTTTAATGGTGCTTTAATCTTTGCCTTTGAAGCTGAAGTCGTTTTAATGTATAACTGAGTAGGTCTGAAAACACCCTCAGAAGCCGATGCCTGCTCAGCGGCTCCAGACCCATCTGAGGGAATAGTCTCTGAAGGTCCAATACCTTGAGCTTCCAGCAGCCTAGTCAACTCAACGTAGGAGTCGGTAGCGGCCTGCGAGTCTAAAGTAGCAGGCGTCAGGGGCTGCGAAGGCACCTCACTGAGAACCGGCGACTGGCTTAGAAGAAGCCTCGTCGTTGGTTTTGGACCTCGGATGCCTGTCCTTTTCTTTTTCTTTGCGTTTCTTGTGAATTCCGGTAGTCAGATGGCTATCCGACGACATCGTATAATTAAATCTTCTGCCAAAATAGTGTAATGCAAAATCGTACCGATGCTTAATAGTGTGTTGGTTAAATCTAGCACAAAACCGACAACTAGCAACATCGTGGTCAGGGTCAAGACAAGGAATACAGTAAGAATGAAAATCCTTATGAGGTATTTGCTTCCCACAGGAAATACAATTATTAACTTTTTCTGACATCGGTCTGGAGCAAGAAAAAAGTTTCCCCAACGGGGTACTTAGCTTTTAATGAAGGCTTCGGATCCGAAATTCGAACACGAAAATCTCAGGAGTCAGCCGATGGGCACTTGCGAACTGCTTATGCTTCGGGCACCACGCGGCAAGAAAGACTGAAGAAAATGGCATCGGCTGCATCTTTTATACCCTTGGCAGCCTGTCAGGGAAGAGGTGACAGCAACTGACATCGGACCTAGACTTTGGAATTCAGGCCGACTGAGGGTAGCCTGCTAGCAGGATAACCCAAGTGTAATGACTGCAACAGTGAAACATGAAGAACATCTGTACTATGTTCTTCGTGTTTTACTGTTGCAGTCATTACATTTGGGTAGATTCCCAAAGCTATGGTTGGGAGGAGTTTAGATAGCATTAGGGCCAGCTATAAGGCCCTGCAAGACTGCAGTGGCAAAGCCAGCTCTGGATTTAGAGAAAATTGGCAAATGATAATGCTTGGTGAAAGTATGTACAGAACTCCAGGTAGTAGCATCTAGGATGTCCCCGGTAGGAACGCCTCTGTGAAAGGCTGCAGAAGTAGATGCAGCCCTGGTGGAGTGAGGTCTGATCCCCTGGGGGATAGGTTTTCCATGGTGCTTATAGCAGAAATGAATGCAATGGCTTATCTATTTAGAAATGGTTTGTTTTGACTTAGCCTTCCCCTCTGCCCCTGCAGCAAATGCTACCAGCAGTTGTTCAGATTTTCTTTGAGGTTTAGTCCTGTCCAAGTAGAATCTAAGTTGTCTGTGCACATCCAAGGAATGCAGTATCCATTCCCCTTTGTTCTGTGGATTGGGAAAGAAGGTTGGCAAATGAATGGACTGATTAAGAGCCACAGTGGATACCACCTTGGGCATGAAGGATGGATTGGTTCTGAGTCACACCCTGTCCGCATGAAAGATGATGAAAGGCTCCACTGCCATAAGGGCCTATAATTCAGATACCCTTCTAGCTGAAGTGATTGCTAAAAGGAAAGTTGTTTTCCAAGAAAGAAATTTTAAGTCTGCAGTAGCAGCTGGCTCAAAAGGAGGTAGAGCGAGTTTCTCCAATACAAAGTTAAGGTCCCAGGCTGGGGTTGGAGCTCTCCTGGGTGGTCTCAAATTTCTGGCCCCTCTGAGGAACTGCTTGGGCACTGGATGAGAGAAGAGGGAAGGTTCTGTGTTATAATAAGCTGAAATGGCTGAGACGTGGATTTTAATGGAGGAAAAAGACAGGCCCTTGTGAAGCATCTTAGTTAAGTATTGTAAAATCTGAGGTAAACTGGGTGTTGCTGTGCTCAACCCTTGAGATTGGTTCCAGGCACAGAATCTTTTCCATTTTTCAGCATAAGATTTTCTAGTACTAGCCCTCCTTGCCTCTAAGATGACATCCATCACAGGTTTGCTGAGGGATGGTAAGGGAGTTTAAGTAATTAGCCAGGCTGCAAGGTTCAGTGTTGGAAGCTGAGGGGGCAGAATCTTGGTCTCCTGCTGAGACAGCAGGGAAGGAGTGTGAGGCAGGGGCCTTGGAGATAACAGTGACACACTGCAGGAGGGGGTACCAGTGTTTTCACGGCCAGTCTGGAGCAATCAAAATCATCCTTGGTTTGTCCTGTTTGACTTTTAGTAGTACTTTGGGGAGCAGAGGCAGCAGGGGGAAGGCATAGACTGAGGTTTTTCCAGCTGAAGGACAGAGCATCCACTTTCCAGGCTTGTTTGTGGGGAGTCCTTGTACAAAATGTTTCCAATTGGTAGTTCTGGGGGGAGGCAAACAGATCTATATCTGGGTTCCCCCATTCGCTTGTCAGCAAGTTAAAAATCCCTGGTTTCAGTTTCCACTCATGTGGATCCATGAGGTTTCTGCTTAGTCCATCTGCCAGTGTATTTAATTTTCCTGGCAGGAATTGAGCTTGTAGGTGCACTTGGTAGCTCAAGGCTGTGTTCCACAATGCCATGGCTAGTCTGCAGAGGGGGTAAGAATGTGTACCCCCCTGCTTGTTTATGTACCACATAACCGTGGTGTTGTCCATCTTTACCATTAGTTGTCCTGGAAGAATGTAGTCCTTGAAGGCTGTCGCAGCATTCTGTACAGCTAACATTTCTTTTTGATTGATATGCAGGTGCATTTGACTTGGGTTCCATTTGCCCTGAATGCACTTCCCTGCTAGTTGTGCCCCCCATGCATAGTCTGATGTGTATGTTAGGGTTTGGGCGGCAGGGGGTGGTGTGAAAGGTAGCCCCTTGTTTTGGTGGCAGGCCTCTGCCCACCAAAGGAACTCTAGGCATAGGCAAGGTATGATAGGAATCATTGTTTCCAGGCTGTGAGAATGTTGACTCCTAAGGCTTTTTAGATATCACTGTAGATGTTCTTCATTCCACATTGCTGCAGTCCTAACTATTGGGTAGTCCGCTGTCCAGTCGGCCCGAATACCAAAGTATAAGGCTGACGTCGGTCAGGGCGCATTAGACTGACGTCAGTACGTCAGGGTACTAATGCGCATGACCGACGCCATATCCTCAGCCTTTTTTTGCCGCATGGTCCGATGCAGAAGCAGTTTTGCGAGTGCAGGTTGGCGTTCTGAAAGTTTCTGAAGTCAGAGTTTCAGACCGAATCAAAGTTGGCTAAGTACCCCGTTGGGGAATATTTTGGTTTTTTCTTGCCTCAGTATTTAACCGGATGTCAGAAAAAGTGAATAACTGTATTTCTTGTGGGAAACAGATACCTCATAGGGATTACCATACTTTGTGTATACCTTGTTTAGGGCCTGAGCACGACGTTGTTGGATGCCGCTCTTGTGCTAGATTTAACAAACGCACTATTAAGAGAAGGTTAGACTGTGCCAGGTTAGTGTTTGGGAAGCGTTGCAATTATAAAATGCCGTCGGATGCTCCGACGCCCGCTTCGTCCAAAAAGCGCAAGGACAAAACAGCAAAGCCTAGGGTTGATGAACCGGCAGTCCCAGACATCGGTTCTTTAGAAGGCTCAGTGGAGCCAGAGGTTTTGCCAGGAGTTTCTTTGGAGTCTCAGGCAGAGACTTTACTGTTACAGGATGTGCCTTCTCAGGAGGTAGGCCAGGCTGAAGGGGCTTCTCAGGTAACTGTTCTTCCCTCTCTTCCCAAGGTAGTTAGAGCCTCTCCTTCTGTTTCCAAAACTTCTTTGAGAGGTAGGCCAAGTTTAGCTTCAGTGGGGGCTTCTCCTAGCACTTCAGGTTCTGTGCCTAAGAAACATATGCTTAAAATGGCAGAAGATTTGATTACTATGATTAGAGGTTCTATGCCCCCTCCTGATAAGAGGCCTAGGGTGGAACCTGAGTTTGAGAGTTTTGAACAGTGTTCAGAGGCTTCTGAGTCTTCTGCGGAAGATTTGCAAGTGTATCCTCCTTATTCTGATTCTGATGTGGATGATTCCACTCCTACAGCTTCTCCTCCTGAGGATTTCTCATTTTCAGAGACTCTGCATTCCATGAGGGAACACTTTAAATGGGAAGGCCAGGATTACTCTGATTCCAGGAAAAGGCTTAGGGAATTCTTGTTTTTACCCCAGCATAGGCCCTTAGCTATACCTCCTGTGTTGAATGTGGTGGAAGATGTTTTTGCAGAGGCTTCCCTGAATCCTGATTCTTTGCCTCCTGCTCCTGTTAAACCTGATAGGTACTATAGGGTGCCTGAAGCTCATAAGTATCTTTTAAGAGTCCTAGGGCAGACCAGAAACTGTTTCTCAGGGACCTAAAGGTGTTAAGGCCTCTGTTGTTAAAACCCTGTTCCCACTGATAAAGAGGCAAGGGCTTTGGATAGATGGGGAAAGAAAGTGTATACTTCTTCCACGTTAGCCATGAGGGCGTTGAATTGTCAGTTTCACATGCTAAAATATCAAAATTATCTCCTTTCACAATTGAAATCTAAGGTGGATGCTTTGGCGGAAGGTATTGAGTGTAAAGAGTTGCTGGATTTAGTTCATGTGTCTGAACAAGTGGGTAAGCATTCTTTGCAATGTGGTTTTGATGCTGTACAGGCCTCCTCGAGGGTGGCTGCCACTAGTTCTGTTCTTCAGGCATGCCTGGTTGAGGATCAGAATTTAGCTGCATGTTAAGACAAGGATTTTGGATGCTCCTTTACAGTCTGATGTGTTGTTTGGTTCACCTGTGGAAGCAGTTTTAAAGAAAATGGAGGACAAAGCTAAGTCTATGCAAACTGTTAAAGATTTTTGCAGGTGCAGCCACAGTTTAGTAGAAATTGGCCTACTAAGGGATGGACATATCCTGCTTATGATTCCCAGTCTAGGGGTAGGTCTAGACGTGGTAGGGGCAGAGCTCAAGGTTCTTTTAGGCCTAGAACAGGAGTTCACCTGCTCAGACTTCTGGTGAGGGCAGGGGTCAGTCCTTTCGTAAACAGACCCAATGACCTGCCTTTTCAGCTGCCAGTAGATTCTCGTCTGGCAGCTCCTTTGGGAGGAAGACTGTCTCTTTTCAAAGAAAATTGGGATTTAATTACTCAAGACAGATGGGTGTTGGATATCATTCACCACGGTTACAGGTTTTATTTCCATACCTTGCCCCCTTTCAAAGGCATGCCAGACATTCCTCCTCCACAAAGGACAGAGGCTCACAAGCAAATTTCTCTGTTACTCCAAATAGGGGCCATTCAGCCAGTCCCTGTATCAGATAGGGGCCTAGGATTTTATTCTCGCCTGTTCCTAGTACCAAAGAAGGGGAACACGTGGAGACCAATTTTGGATTTATCTATCCTCAACACTTATCTGGACATTCCAAAGTTCAAGATGTTGACGTTACAACAGCTTTTACCTCTGCTGGGCAAAGATCACTGGATGGTAACTTTAGATCTCAAGGAAGCTTACCTTCATGTGCCTATAAGACTAAGTTGCAGGAAGTATCTGCGTTTCGAGCTGGAAATTCTCATTATCAGTTCTCTGCATTGCCCTTTGGCTTATCTACTGCCCAGAGTATTCACAAAGGTTCTGGCTCCAGTGATAGCTTACTTCAGGCTACAAGGAATTCAAATCTATCCTTACTTGGACGATTGCCTGATTCTGGCTCAAGAAAAGGAAGACCTTCTACAGCATCTGGAATATGTTACAGCAGTGCTAAGATGCCTAGGGTATTCTGTGAACGAAATAAAGTCCAGTCTAGTACCCTCTCAAGACATGTGCTTTCTGGGTGTGAGACTGAATACAGCAGCCCAGATGGCCTTTTAACCCCGGACAAACAAAAGAGTCTATCCCTTTACTTCCATCAACTATCTCATCAGTCCGTGCTGACTGCAAGGACAGTCCTTCAAGCATTAGGGTTCATGGCATCTTGTATTCTGGTGCTTCCCAATGCCAAACTGCATATGAGGAAGCTGCAATGGTATCTCAAAATGTATGGACACAGCACTGCCAGGATTTGGACACTGTCATTCAAATAATACCTTGCCTTCAAAAAAATTTTTGTGGTGGGCTCAGGAATGTCACCTAAACAAGGGACTCTCTGTGACCCGGCCAGAGGCGAGTCAGATTTTAACGACAGATGCCTCGGACATTGCTTGGGGAGCTCATCTAAATGGAAAGTGGATACAAGACAAGTGGCCTGCCAGACTACAGCATCTACATATCAACATGAAGGAGATGTTAGCAGTCCAGTTTGCATTAATGGCTTTCAAGGAGTTACTTCTTCCAGGGCAGGTGTTGATTCTAACAGACAACACAACTGTCATGTGGTACATCAACAAACAAGGGGAACACATTCTTATCCTCTATGCAGGCAAGCAATGATTTTATGGGAGACTGCGCTCAGCTTGCAACTAACTCTTCAGGCAAGGTTTCTGCCGGGAGCACAGAACTCCTTAGCAGATGTGTTAAGCAGACAAATCATGGATCCCCACAGTGGAAACTGGATCTTCATGTATTTCAGAAATTGACAGTGTCATGGGGAACTCCAGACATAGATCTGTTCGCTTCTCCACTAAACCACCAGCTGCCAAAGTTTTGCACAAAGGGTTTCATCACACAGCTTGGAAAGTGGATGCTCTTTCTTTCAGTTGGAAAAATCTTCATGTGTATGCCTTTCCACCTCTGCCTCTTCTTCCAAAGGTGCTCTTAAAGGTCAGACAAGACAAGCCAAGGATGATTTTAATAGCTCCAGATTGGCCTCGGCAACACTGGTACCCACTACTAAGGAGTCTGGTAAGGAAGCCTCCATGGCCTTTACCTTTGATTCCACATCTGTTATCTCAGCAGGACGGTCATCTGCTCAATGTCAAGCTCCACTCTCTTCATCTAACAGCCTGGCATATTCTGTGTTGAAACACAGCAGGTCTCAACTTCCTCAACAAGTTTTAAATGTGATTATGGAAGCTAGAAGACCTAGTACAAGGAAAGTGCATGCAGAAAAATGGAAGAGATTTTTATTTTGGAGTACAGCAAAGAATTTGGAGATTTCTGAGCCTAATTTGAGTGTGGCTCTTCAATATCTTACTGAGTTATTGGACAAAGGTTTGTCCTTCTCTTCCATTAAGATTCATGCTGCAGCAATTTCAGCTCACTATGATTGTGACCCACCATTGTTTTCGCATCCTTTGTTCAAGCAGTTTCTTAGAGGGGCAAAGAATATAAGACCCCCACGTAGAGCTCCTACTCCTGCTTGGGATCTCAATTTTGTGTTGGAAAAACTTACTCTACAACCTTTTGAGCCTGCAGCTACTGCTGAATTGAAATACTTGTCATGGAAGACTGCTTTTCTGTTGGCTATTACTTCTGCAAGAAGGGTGTCTGAGTTGCAGGCCCTTATGGCAGTAGAGCCCTTTTGATTTTCCATAAGGATAGGGTATCATTACGCACTAATCCTTCCTTTATGCCTAAGGTGGTTTCTAGTGTGGCTTTAAACCAAACTATTCATTTGCCTACTTTTTATGCAGACCCCCAAAATAAAGGGGAAAAGATTTTGCACACTTTAGATGTACACAGGCAATTGCGTTATTATTTAAGCAGGACTAAGGATTTTAGGCAGTCTCAGCAGTTGTTTGTTTCTTTTGCTTTGAGTTCAAGAGGGCAAGCCTGTGTCAAAACAAACTATTTCTAGGTGGATTGGGTTTTGCATTGCATTTTGTTATTCCCATCATGGCAAGGAGATTCCAGCTGGGATTAGGCCTCATTCCACTAGGGCTACTGCCACTTCAACAGCATTTCTAAGGGGGTGGCAACTAAGGATATTTTGGAGGCAGCTACTTGGAGTTCAGTGCATACTTTCTCTAAGCATTATCACCTTCCTCTCTACTCTAAGTCTAGGGCTGGTTTTGCCACAGCTATTTTGCAAGGCATGTTGTCAGCTCCTGCTTCTTTATGATTTGCCAGCCTCCCTTACCTCTGCTTTGGGATTCTACCCAATAGTTAGGACTGCAGCAATGTGGAATGAAGAACATAGTACAGTTTTGTACCTACCATAAATGTAGATGTTCGAGGATCCACATTGCTGCAGTCCAATTTACCCTCCCTCCTTCCCTCTGTGTTTAGGGGTGGTTGTGTAGGTGAGGTTATATGCTGATATTTTTGTATATATTGTACATATTTTTGGTGCAGGTATATTGGGCCTTGTCTTTTAGGGTCTTCTGACATCTGGGGCAAGAAAAGACTGAGGATATGGCGTCGGTCATGCGCATTAGTACCCTGACGTACTGACGTCAGTCTAATGCGCCTGACCGACGCCAGCCTACTTTGGTATTCGGGCCGACTGGACAGCGGACTACCCAATAGTTAGGACTGCAGCAATGTGGATCCTCGAACATCTACATTTATGGTAGGTACAAAACTGTACTTTTCCTCATATGCAGTCCTGCATATGGAATTAGAAAAATGCAGGAGGCCATGAACCCCAAGGCTTGCAGTATTTGTCTTGCAGATAGCAGGGTTTTTATGGCCACTTGTTTGAAGTAGGTTGTCAAATGAATTTGCTTTTCTGGCGTGAGGTAAGCCATCTGGGAAGTTGTACTTAAGCTTGCTCCCAGGAATGTAATTTGTTGACAGGGTACCAGTTGTGATTTCTTTTCATTTATGGTGTACCCCAGACAAGTTAGAAACTTTTTACAAAGGCCAGATGAGGTCAGATGATTCAAAAGTATGCCCTGGCTTTCTGCCTGAATTAGACAATCGTCCAGGTATGGGTACATTTGAATACTTCTTTACCTGTAAAATGCAATAACTGGAGCTAGGCACTTTGTGAATACCCTGGGCGCAGTAGATAAGCCAAAGGGCAGTGCAGAGAACTGATAGTGTGTGCAGCCTGCTTTGAAGCGTAGGTATCGTCTGCAAGATTCCCTCATTGGGATGTGCAGGTATGCTTCTTTTAAATCTAGTGCTGCCAACCAGGCGTCTTTGCCTATCACAGGAAGTAATTGAAGAGTCAGCATCTTGAATTTTGGAATCTCCAGAAAGGTGTTTAGAGTAGACAGGTCCAGGATAGGACGCCATGATTTGTCTTTTCTGGGTACCAGGAAAAGTCTCGAGTAGAAGCCTTGTCCCTTTTCCTCTTCTGGTACCAGTTGAATAGCCCCCAAGCTTAAGAGAGAAAGTACCTGTTTTTGGGCCTCTGCCCACTGATTTGTGGGTAGGTCCGGCCACCCACTTGGCGTTGGCAACATGTGGAAATGAAATCTGTATCCCTGGGACACTATTTAAAACCCATTTGTCCTGGTTAAGGAGTTCCCAGTTCTTTGCATGAAGAGCAATCTTCCCCTCAAGGGGGCAGTCAGAATATAAGTGCTTGGAAATTTTAAAAGGAAGTCATTGAGACAGTTTACCATAGGGGAAGTCTTATTATTTCCAGACTTGGAAGTGGAGGCCCCCCACACTGCTTAGTTCTGCGAGTCCCCAGGGACTGAAACCTGGGGGTTTTGCTGTGTCTGGGTTTGGCTTGAGAAAACCAAGGAAGGGGCTGGAAAGGACCAATTCTTAGAGGGCCAGTGCCTACTAAATCTAGGAAGCTGAACTTGTAAAAAATCTTTCAACAGTTTGCATAGATTTAGCTTTATCTTCCATCTTTTTAAGAACTTCTTCAGCCTTGTTGCCACACAGGCGGTCTTGATTTAAAAGAGCATCCAATAATTTAGCTTTAACATGATCAGGCAAAGATTGCTCCTTAAGCCAAGCATGCCTTCTAAGCACAGACGCAGTAACAGCAGCCCTGCAAGAGGCCACTAAAGAATCAAAACCACACTGCAAAGTATGTTTTCCAACTTGTTCAGCAGAATGCATTAAATCCTGTAAGTCTTTATTTTCCAGACAGTCAGGAATCAACATCATTTTCTGTTTAAGCAGTCTAACATGTTGGTGATATTTTAACATATGAAATTGTCATTTTAAAGCACTAATGGCCAAGGTTGCTGAAGTGTAAACCTTTTTAACCCATCAATCCAGCGCCCTGGAGTCTCTATCAGAAGGTGTAGGATTTTTAGCAGTAGAAGCCTTAATGCCCTTGGGCCCCTATACAATAGTCTCTGGATCTGCAATAGGATTTTTGAAAAGGAACTTGTGGGACTCAGGGACCCTGTAGTACCTGTCAGGTTTACTGGGAGCAGGAGGCAGGGAATCAGGGGCCAAACTGCAGCCCGAGAAAGCATCAACAATGTCGAGTACAGGAGGAATAGCCAAAGGCCTATGCTGAGGTAGGAGAAGGAAATCCTTAAGCTTCTTTTTTGAATCAGAAAATTCCTGGCTTTCCCAGTGAAAATGCTCCCTTAGAGTATGTAAGTTTCCCCAAAAGAAAAATCCTCAGGAGGGGAAGCAGTGGGAATAGAGTCCTCTGCATCAGAATCCTCATAAGTAGGTAAGGACAAATCCAGGTCATCAGAAGAGTCAGAAAAAACAGAATCCTGATCATAAGATTCATAATCAAGTTCAGCCCTAGGTCTCTTAGAAGGGGGGGGGGTTGGCTACCCCTGATTAAAGTTATTAGATCTTCAGCCATTTTTATTTGTTTTTTAGGCACAGAGACTGGCTTATGAGAAGCGTCTTTGGCAGTTTTGGCCCTCGGCAGCCTCTCTCTGTCTTTATCTTTGCATTTTTTCGGAATCCTGGTAGTCTGATGGCTAACCGACAACATTTCTGGATAATTAAACCGAGAACCAAAATATTTAGAGGCAAAAATATACCGACGACAGATAGTGCGCTGATTAAATAAAGCACAAAACTGACAGCAAGGTCCGTCGTGGTCAAGGCCTAGGCAAGGAATACAGTACGAATGAAAATCTTTATGAGGTATTTGCTTTCCACAAGTAATGCAATTATTAACTTTTACTGACCTCAGTAAGGAGCAAGAAAAAGTTTCCCCAACGGGGTACTTAGCTTTTAGTTGAAGACTTTGGTTCTGAAACTTGAAAACAAAAATTTCAGGAGTCGACCGACCAGCACTTGCGAACTGCTTCTGCTTCGGGCACCGCATGGCAAGAAAGACGGATGTAATGGCGTCGGCTGCATGTTTCATACCCCTGACGATCTGACGTCATGGAAGAAGGGATAGCAACCGACGCAGGACCCAAGACTTTGTTAATCAGGCTGACTGGGGGCAACCTGCAAGCAGATTACCCAAATGTAATGACTGCAACAGTGAAACACGAAGAACATCAGGTCTGCTGGTGGAGGTGGAATCCCCTTATACTGACTGCATGTGTTCTGTCAGTGAGCCAGTTTGCAACCTGCCTGACAATATATGGGTTAATCCTCAGCGGAGTGAGTTTTTCAATGATGCCCGAGTAGAGGATTGTGTCAAAGGCCTTGGCTAAGTCTAGGTATGCCGTATGCACAGATTTGCCCTCGTTCAGGACTCTGGTGACATTTATGAAAAAGTCCACCAGGTTCGTTTATATGATTTATTACACAAACACATCAGGATGGATAGCAGCATTACAAAATATAAATGAACTGATTAGCTGACAGACTACACAGACAGACATGCTTGCATCTCAACATCTAACTACAAAATGGCAGTCAGGCTCACGTGCTCAGTATTTACACTTGTGCAAGCCCCTAGAAAGCTTCTTAAAGGCATACACACATACTGAACTACAATAAGCATATATGTATGTATGTATAATAAAATCTTAAATGACATTTGGGATGAGGCTATTGGGGTTCAATTAGCAGCCCCAGGACTACAGGATGCAGACATGAAAGGGGAGAGTGAAGGAGCATGGCCCGCTAGCCTCTGTCCAGGCATGAAGGTGGAGAGTGAAGGAGCATGGCCTGCTAACCTCTGTCCAGGCATGAAGGGGGAGAGTGAAGGAGCATGACCTGCTAATCTCTGTCCAGGCATGAAGGGGGAGAGTGAAGGAGCATGGCCTGCTAGCCTCTGTCCAGGCAAGAAGGGGGAGAGTGAAGGAGCATGGCCTGCTAACCTCTGTCCAGGCATGAAGGTGGAGCATGAAGGAGCATGGCCTGCTAACCTCTGTCCAGGCATGAAGGGGAGAGTGAAGGAGTGTGGCCTGCTAGCCTCTGTCCAGGCATGAAGGGGGAGAGTGAAGGAGCATGGCCTGTTAACCTCCGAGGGGAGTGTGAAGGGTTGCATGCACTTGGGGCACACAGAGTCTGTGAGAGAGGAAACTACCACTGGTGCTCAACATGGAAAAGCAGGGATGCTTGAAAGGAATTACCCCATTGTGGAAGTCACAAGATGGTTTTTACTTTCAGCCAAATTCATGGTCCATCCGGCACTTTGAATGTGTGCAGGGTGAGAGGGCATAAGCAAGAAAAAGCTAAACTCTTGACAGCTGCCTAAATGACAACTTCTCCCAGCCAACTATTAACCCTGTTGTTAGGGGAAAAAACTGGTCAACTGGTTGTTGGGCAGCTTAAGCAAAAAACAAGTGCAAATGTTACTGCAATTTGGGAAAAAACAGCAGATTGATAGACTGGTTAAAATTTGCTTTAGGAGACAGCTGGAACACAAATGATGGATTAGTAAAGAAACTCTCCTTATGAAAACACAAGACAGACTGATAGACAATGCCTGAAATTCAAGGATTCTTCTTATGGAAGTAATAGCCATCCAGTCACCAATTAGTAACGTTCCACAATATGTAATTTAAATATGCTTTTGCAATTGGCTCAACCGGAGGAGGAGAAGGAAAGACAGGATCCTTGCCTGGAGATGCACAAGAAAGGTACCTCTAAAGAAAGCGTGACACATCTTCAAGGATGCGCCAAAGCACGGAATTAACTCCTCAGTCATAACACGTAAAAGCTGTTAGGTGCACCCTGACAAACAAGTTGCACCATTATCAAAAAATCTGCAAAGGACAGTCCAAAATGGCTGTAAATGGAGTAGTGTAAATGGATATAATCCTTTTGCAGTAGCCCATATGGAGAAAAATGTCCATCTGCTTTTGCATATTTTTCAGGTATTAGACCTTTGTGCCAGACCTGGACCATCTTGGCAGGTTAAGTAAGGATGGTCGCCTGGATATTGCTGAAAACAGTGTAACCACTCAGTTAGATGAAAGGAGTGAAGTCTGGTGAGGCTTACTGGACAAGTCAGAGGAGCTCTGAAGGGCCTTCAATGAAGGGGCTACTCCAGAAGGTGAGGACGTAAGAGAAGGAACGAAATTTGATGAGGCTAGTGTGCAGCCTATGACAACTACCCTGGACTTGCTTGGTGTTCAGTAAGCTTTGGGGTCAAGGGAAAGCATAAAGGAATCAAACATCGAATTTTTATGACTGGATCTTTGGGATGCTCTTCAGTGGGCAGAGTAACGGACAACAAGCTGCAGCACCTCCTGCTGATCAGTTATGAAGACAGGTCACAACAAGTTGAGTTTTCAATCTACCAAATGGCTAAGAAGCCTCTTGTGAGGCATTAGTAAATGAAGACTTATCCTATCTGCTAAATAACTTGCCTTCTTGCTCACGATACCCTTGGCCATAATGTCAGTGTGGACAGAAAATGATGCCATGGAGAAGTATACCTGCAAAGTCAATAGGATGGTCTTCATTTCCAGAACTCTGATATGCAGACTGGTCTCCAGTCTGTCGCCATCGTCCTTGGATGGTCTGCCACTGAAAATATTTCCTCACCCTAGGCAGAATGCACACATGGCAATGCTGACAACAGAGACTAAGAGGAGTCTGCTCAGAGTTCGGGGTCAACCACCTCAAACCTTGCAAGTGCTGGATGTTCTGACTGGTACAGACAAATGCTCCATAAGTTAACACTACTGTACTTTCAGAGTTCACTGTAACAGATGACAAATTACAGAGAAAAGAAAGGTGAGGTTTATTTTCATGATAAAGAATCCATAAAGATAGTAATGATAATTTATTTACATTCAGGAGCATGCTGGCTCTGTGAAGGTCCTTTCAAAAAGTGCCATTTACATTAAAGTAAAATCTCTGAAAATACGAGTATTGACTGCTTTACACCCTTGAGAATGAAGTGCACCTTGTGTAATACTCACGTATTTTATTGAATACACAAAGTTCCAATTAACACACAACCTGGAAATAAAAAAAGTCCACGTACTTTTCGTACTCTTTAAATTTGTCCAATTAGTTGACCCAGGCAACCAAAAAATAAAAGTCCAGACCTGGATTCCCGTTTAGTAATGGTCACACCAAGAGCTTTCATAACGACAATGTAATCAATGACAGTTTTGATGGTGACATCTTTGAAGTAGATGATATCCCACAAGGGGGAATTGACCAGGTCCCTGTGACTGATGATGAATGGCAAGGCCAAGACCAACAACAACAATATCATCAAAAAAACTAGAGAGGGGGGAAGGGGGGAACTTGGAAAATGAACCAACAACAAGGGATAAAGAAAAAATACAATACCCGCAGCAACAACAAATTTCAGGGTTGAAACTGTATGAGATCTTGACTAATAGGGAAGGTGACTTTAAAATCTACAATTTCACTGAGTGTTATATAGATCAAACCCTTGTGGAATTATTTTCCAAAGGGCTAACATTTGTACCATCTAAGAGATGTGATATTGCGGAATTATTGATCGATTTTAAATTATTTATTCGCAAGCTCAATTTGAGTATCCTGCTTGGTAACACTAGTGTTAATGAAAATGAATTAAGGGTAGCAAGTACATACAATCCCCCCAAAATGCTACTTTAAACATGTATGAACAATTGTGTGAAAATGAATTTAGATATATAATAAACAGCAAGAAAGGGAAGTACAATTCTAATATGGCACAAGATGAAATAGAATTGTTAAAGCACCTGAGGAGCCTTCCATTGAGATTTATGAAGCCAGATAAAGGTGGAGGCCTGGTAGTGATGTACAACACAGATTATTCTAATATCATGGCAGCACTTTCGGAAAAAGATACTTATGAGTTATCAAATATGAATCAACTTAATAAAGCATTTAACAATATTAAGATTTTCATTAGTGACATGTTTTTAGATGGACTAATAGATATTAGTCAAAAACACTACCTAACTATGTTGACACCAAGAATCCCAAAAATCTTTGGGATTCCAAAGCTTCATAAAGACCTGCTAAATCCACCATTTAGGGCACTAGTGGATGCAAGACAATCCATGACATATGCATGTGCAAAATTGGTGGATTCTATACTAAAAAACTAGGTATGCAAAGAAAAGCAGATTCTTAAAGATTCATGGTCATTTCTTGAAGAGATGCAATGTACAATATTTGACACTACACATAACTTTTTAACCGTAGATGTTACTGACCTTTATTCTTGTATACCACATGATCTAGGCATAGAATGGGTAGTAGACTTTATTAGATCAAAAGGAGCTACCACTAATGAATGTACGGTAGTAGAACAATTATTAGACATTATTTTGAAATACAACTTTGTGTCTTTTGAAAATGAGTTGTATATTCAAAAAATAGGAGTAGCAATGGGGTCACCAATAGGTTCAAGCTTTGCAAACCTAGTTATGGCCTACTGGGAAACAAATCACATCTTTAATAGTCAATGGAACAACATAATTTTTATATACAAGAGATTTTTAGATGATATATTTATTATTTTAAGAGGTCAAGAAGAACAAGCAGACCAACTTGTTGATTTTTTTAATACAACCACCTCATTTTTAAAATTTACAAAAAATTACCAAGAAAATACTATTAACTTCTTGGATGTCGAAATTAGTAAGAGCACAGCAGGTTATGTAGCGAAAATTTATAGAAAAAGCACCTACTCGAACATCTTTCTTCTCTTCACAAGTGCACATATCCTAGCCATCAGAAAAAATCAGTAGTTAAAGGTCAACTTGTTCGAGCGGCTAGGATGATTACACTAGAGGAGGACTTTGATAAAGAATGTACATTATTGTACCAAATGTTTTATAGTAGAGGCTACCCATCAGAATTCTTAGATGAAATTTTCCAAGAAGTAATTGGTAAAAGAAGAACAGGGATATATAATGCTATCCTGCATGGTGATCATGGAAGTATAATATATACAATAAATGATGCAACAAGTGAGGGCACTCAAGTACCTTTAGCACAGCCTTCTACATTAGAACAAGGGCTAAATGACAACAGAGTAGATATGGTAAAGAATTACACCATTGCATTTACCTTTACGTATTGCCCAGAAGCTTTGGACATATGTAGGGCATTGAGAAAATATTGGTATTGGTTAACACTGGACAAAGATCTTGCAAAGATTTTAAACTTTGGTCCTATAGTTACATACAGATGAGGTACAAATATGAAAAAATTGTTAGAACAAAAACATAATGTGAAGAAAAACAATAGGGGCACCCATAAATGTGGGGCATGTAGGTACTGTTCCTACATTGAGGAATCTGAAATGTATGTAATTAGGAAAGAAAAGTTCTATGTTAAAGATTCATTTGACTGTAATTCAAAAGCAATTGTCTATTTAGCTCAGTGCACACATTGTACATCATTTTACGTTGGGAAAACAGATAGACGTTTAAGGGACAGAATTTATGAGCATATTTATGCAATTAGAAAGAACAAAGATGAAAATGCTCTTGCTAGACATTGTAATTTAAACGTAGGCCATAGTTTTAAATTTATGGTAATCAGTCAAATTAGGAATAGGTCAAATAAGGTTGACTATGTAACTGATAATTTTTTGAAACTAGAATTGGAAAAAAATGAATTGTCCTGGCAATTACGTCTAGCAGCATACAGAGAGCCAGGACTTAATGAATTTTGTTCCCTTGCATGTGTGCTAAAAATGAAAAGTTTATTAAGATAAGTGGAATTTTCCTTATATTTGTTGACACTATTAATGGTTCGGGGTTTTTTTAAATACATTTTTTTAAATACATTTATATATATACATTATTTACATAAATTTGAGACATTTATACTTAACATTTTTTAATAAATTTATATAAATAAATAATTATTTGTACACCTATTAGGATATTTCTTAATGTTTGACAACAATTTTATATTTGAATACTTATAATATACTAGCTGGATTTAAATATTTAAATAAATAAAAAAAATTTTATTATTGATTCAAGGGAATACATAAATATATACACACATACAAAATTACATTTGTATAAATTAATTAATTATTTGTTGATTCATAATTTATTGTTATATTTTTATATATATTTTCTTGTTCTTTAGTTATAGTGAGAATATTTTAGTAACTTATTGTTAAAAATATTAATGCTTATTTTTCGTCCACTTTATAAATTTATTCATTGTCAGTTATAATTTAAAACCATTTAATGGAATATACATGGTTCCTATAATAATAATATACTATTGAAGGACAGGACATGTTTTAAATATTTATATACATAGGTCAGTTATCGTTTATTCATAAACATTTTTTTCAGAAATGTATACAACAGTACATATTACAAATATTTAGTGGGGATCCCAGTACTCAAGTACTAGTTGTTTTAGGCATTTATTTTAGTTTAATGTGAAGTTTATTACTTCAAACATGTAATAACACTAATAGTTTGCGTATAAACATTTGTTTTAAATTTTAATCATCTGATATGGTTTAGATAGAGCAGTTTTTAACACTGGGTTGCCTTTAAATGTGGTTAATTAAAAGCTTACGTAATTAATGTCAGACTACCCCGATCACTTGGGTGTATTTAAATTTCAACTGACCAAAAAGTCAGCGTTTTGTCTGATGAAGTCAGATACGTATCTGAACGAAAAACGCTTGTCTGCGTTTAACGCTACTTTGTTCGTGAGCAGTGTGACAACTTGTGGTGCCGGAACTCACTTGGAGTATTTTTATTCTTTTTTATCCAGACTGGACTTATGTTCATCTTTATGGCAGCAATAACGTATTAGTGCTGGTAACCGCATGAGACCACCTATAAGCAGACTAGGTTACATTTTGTTACGGAACTTGTAACAACTTCTTCTTGTGCTGGTAATCCTGGGGGTTATCTGTATGCGAACCAACTTGAATCCTAACATGGAATTTGTAATTATATAACCAGCACTTTATTGCCATTGGGTTTGCATTGCAGCAAACAACGTATGGACATTTTCAATTACTGTGACTAAACGGGAATCCAGGTCTGGACTTTTATTTTTTGGTTGCCTGGGTCAACTAATTGGACAAATTTAAAGAGTACGAACAGTACGTGGACTTTTTTATTTCCAGGTTGTGTGTTAATTGGAACTTTGTGTATTCAATAAAATACGTGAGTATTACACAAGGTGCACTTCATTCTCAAGGGTGTAAAGCAGTCAATACTCGTATCTTACAGTTTTGTGGAGTGTTAAATTTTCTCAAAATCTCTGAAAATACTTGTACATGTCTGAGGGATGTGGCATGTCCCCACGGATTACCATCAAAATCAGTTTTCCAAATCTGGTTAATACAAAACTACCAAAATATCGGAAATGGTAATCACTTAATCGACACTCAAACACCAGAAGTGCCAATGACGAAAGTCCATGTATTTTTGCAGAGCCCCCCCACCCAACACCTCCTGCATATTATATATTCAAACTCCAAGATCGCACTGCAATGCGGAAAAGGGTACATTTTCTGATCCCCACTGTAGTGCAATCTCTTATCAGAACTTCGAATGCACATCGACAAATGTACCCATACCATTCGCTAATGTGCATTTGAGCATTTTCAGAAAGTCATTATGGAAACTGGAAAAAGACACATGCGACCATCCCAGCTTCATGCAAGTCCAGTTCCACATTTTAATAGTAAACCTGTCCCCATATATAGGGTTGTAAAAATGACTTTTACATTAACTAGAGAGTTGGTATAATAGTTAAGGTGCTCACTCACAGACACAATGTTTATTTAACTCTCACCTTTGAAAGGACACTGGCTAAGCTAAAAATGGCCTGCAATGCCAGCTAGCCTCATACTTTCCTGTAAACATATTATAAGTGCTTTACTTTACTTCACATAATCAGCATTAATATTATATTTGGTCAAGTCAGGAGAAATCCTTTCATGCACCTCAAAAAGAGGAAAACATCTGTCAAATTCACATTTCACACTGAGCTAATCGGAGGAAGGGCACTTTTATTGTCTGCTGCATACTTTTCTAGCTAGTTTCACTGTATGTGAGGTATTAACTGGAAATTTTCTACACTTGTTAAGCAAGTGTTTGGGTTTTTTCTGATTTCCTGCCAAGGAGTATATCCATATAACTTATTTGTTTGCAGTTAAAAGCATTCTCTAGAGTCTCCTTTGCTCCTTTACCTGTTTAAAACTTTCATTTAAAGACTCACCTGCTGCTTTTCTGCTGTGATAAACATTTCTGCAGTTTTTTTTTTCTACCTTAGTGTGGGTAGTTGTAGCATTGTCCGTATTCAGGCTTGTGTTTTGGGCCTAGTTGTTTGTTTGCAGTGGCTGCGTGTCCGAGTACATGTTCCAAGCCATCTTAGTTTAGCCAAAGCCATTCTTGCATTTCAGTGAGAGGGGAGTGTTTATGGTCATTGGCTGATTGGGGTTACCTGGACTATGGCTTGGAGTAAGCACCTCATTGGTTCTTTCAAGCTTTTTTTAAAGTTGTTTCAGGTTTCAACTTCCTATTACTTATGAAGTTAACTTGCGAGTGTTTCTGCCATTTCACACTGAGCTAATAGGAGGAAGGGCACTGAGCAAACCCTGACATGCGATACATAACACTGAGTATCCTGTTTTTTGCTTATTTTTACAAGTTATTTATAGCACTATTGTCTGCTGCATACTTTTTAGAATTAAGTGGAAATTTTCTACATTTGTTAAGCACCTGTTTGGGTTTGTTTGTTTTGATTTTTGTCTACCACCCTCCCTCTCTATTGGTATCCTGTTCTTGTACTTGGTGGCTTTGCAGTTGCCCGCTCCTACTGTAAATTTGATCTGGGACATCCTCCCAGTTTAGTGTCATTACCTCATTCTACCTAATACAGGGAGAACATTTGAGAAAGCCAACCCACTTAGTTCTTCACCTTGAGTTATCTTCTATTCCTCCTTACTTCCTTTCCACTTTACAAAAAATAAATAAATACATAATTTCTAAGCTTGATGTCCTTCAAGGATGCATCTGCAGTCTTTACAAATGGGTTGTCCTGTCGTCAGGCAGCCCTTCGGTCGGCCGGATTCCAAAGTCTGGGTCTGGCTTCGCTGGTGTCGCACTCCACCCGACGTCATTGCGGCAGTTATTCGGGTATAAAGGCATCAGCCGACGCCATTTTCCTCTGTCTTTCTTGCCGCGTGGCGCCCTAAGCAAAAGCTGTTCGCAAGTGCCGGTCGGTCAGATCCAGAGATTACTACTACCGAATACTACTTCGAAGACTTCTATAAAGCTAAGTACCCCGTTGGGGACTCTTTCTTGCCTCAGCCGATGTCAGAGAAAGTTAATAACTGTTTATCTTGTGGGAAACAAATACCTCATAAAGATTTCCACTCCTATTGCATACATTGTTTAGGCCCAGACCACGACGTAGCAGCTTGTCTAGCCTGTGCTTCTTTTAACCGACGGACGCTTAGACGTCGCTCGGACTTTGCTGAACAGATTTTCGGCTCCGATTTTGCCTACATTATGCTGTCGGATCCTCCGACTACGCAAATAACCAAAAAATGCAAAGAAAAGGGCCGAAACCGCGGTTAAGCAAACCACGAGTGTCTCGGTTTCGGCCGAAACCGAGCAAGCGGTTCTTTCTTCAGCCGATAACTTGCCTTCTACCGAGGCCTCTTCTAACCTGGTAGAAACGGCTTCTGAAATCCAACCTTCTGTTGCGATTTCACAGGATTTATCAGAAACCATTCCCCTAGATATTTCTACCCCTGCACGTGGAGCTGCCAGGCCTCCTCCAACTATGTCTATTAAGGCCTTTGCCAGGGCTAAAGCAGCCAAAGCATCAAAACCTGTGCCTGCCAAGCCCCCCTCTCACAGGCCCAGCACCAGCTCCCATATGCTTTCCTTGGCAGAGGATCTCATCTCTTTAATTCGTGGAGCCCAGCCTCATCCAGACAGGGCCTCTCTCCCTCCTCCAGAAAAGAGGCCTAGAGCAGAGCCCCCTGAGCCAGTCTCCACAGATGATTCCTCTGATGACTCAGAGCATACAGACCCTCCTGAGGCTTCTTATTCTCCCTACGAGGACTCTGATGCTGAGGAGTCCATCCCTTCAGCCTCTCCTCCTGAGGAATTTTCCTTTGGGGAAACCTTGCATGCTATGAGGGAACAATTTCAGTGGCAGGGCCAAGATTTCTCAGACTCTAGGAAAAGGCTTAGGACCTTTCTACATTTGCCACAGCATAGGCCTTTAGCTATACCTCCAGTTCTATCTGTTGTTGATGATGCATTTAATGATGCTTGCACTGCTCCTGATACTTTACCTCCGGCTCCTGCTAAGCCCGATAGGTACTACAGGGTCCCGGACACTCATCACCACTTATATAAGGCTCCTTTTGCAGATCCAGAGACTATCTCCCAGGGCCCTAAAGCTGTAGCAGCTACTTCTTCTAAAAACCCCTCCCCTCTGAAAGGGAACCCAGGTCCTTAGAGAGATGGGGTAAAAAAGTTTACACCTCTACTACTTTGTCAGCTAGAGCTTTGAACTGCCAATTTCATATGATTCAATATCAAGAGTTTATGCTTGACCAGTTGACTAAAAAGCTGTCCTCTGAAGAATCTTTAGATAAAAAGTATGTTCAAGAAATGTTACATAACATACAGCAGGTTAGTAACCATTCTTTAAAATGTGGCTATGATGCACTGGAGGCTTCCTTTAGATCAGCCATGACTGGCACAGTTATCAGGAGGCATGCATGGTTGAAAGAACAGGCATTACCAGACCATGTCAAATCTAAGCTTTTGGATGCACCTATGGACAAGGTCAATTTATTTGGTGCCCCTGCACAGCAGGTACTAAAAAAGATGGAAGAGAAAGCAAAATCTGTGCAAACAGTGAAAGATTTCTTACAAGTTCAACCTCCAAGGTTTAGCAGGAACTGGCCCTCCAAGAATTGGTCCTTTCCGGACTCCTCTAAGGCACAAAGAGGCAGGAATAGGCGCTCTAGAGGCAGAAACCAATCCAGGGGTGCCTACAGGGTCGCCAGTGGCAGGGTAACAACCAACGAGGCACGGATACAGCCACCACCACTACAACAACTCAATCACAGTGACTTGACGGTGGCACTGCCTACCAGGGAACAACTAGAAGCACCCTTGGGCGGAAAGCTAACATTATTTTCAAGAAACTGGCACTGCATTACAAGAGAAAAATGGATTTTGCAAACTATAGACAAAGGTTACAGGTTCCATTTCCATACTCTACCAGGAAAGAGAGGAATGCCAAACCTACCACCTACTCAAAGGGCAGAAGCTCTAAAACAAATATCTCAATTATTAAGAATGAGAGCTGTGGAAAAGGTACCATCTATGGAGCAAGGGAAGGGATTTTACTCCAGACTCTTCCTGGTACCAAGAAAAGAAAACAAATGGAGGCCTATTCTAGACCTGTCTGCTTTAAACACATTCCTCATTGTTCCAAAATTCAAAATGCTGACCCTACAGCAGCTTCTTCCCATGCTGGGCAAGGAGTCTTGGCTGGTAACTCTAGATCTCAAGGAGGCATACCTGCACGTCCCCATAAGACCAATTTGCAGAAGATACCTCAGATTTCTTGCAGGATCAGAGCATTATCAATTCTCAGCATTGCCCTTTGGCTTATCTACTGCCCAGAGTGTTCACGAAATGCCTGGCATCAGTAATCGCTCATTGCAGACTTCAGGGGATTCAAATCTATCCCTACCTGGACGACTGCCTGATACAAGCGGACAACAAAAACAAACTAACAGAAGACTTACAAAGAGTCATCTACCTGCTGCAAGCCCTGGGATATACAGTCAATACAAAAGTCAAGGCTGATTCCATCCCAAAGAATAACCTTTCTGGGTGCAGAACTGGACACATCAAAACAAATGGCATTTCTAACTGCAGAAAAGAAAGAGCAACTTCCTCTCTACTTCTTGGCATTAACAAAGCAGAGCCATCTAACTGCAAGAAAAGTGCTACAAGCTCTAGGCTACAAGGCATCCTGCATAATACTGGTCCCTCATGCCAGGCTGCATATGAGAAAGCTACAGTGGTACCTAAAGAATTTGTGGTCTCAGCATAAGCACAGCCTAGAAACCAAAATTCCAATGATCCCATGCCTGAAGCAAGAGTTCCTATGGTGGGCTCAGGCCTGTCAAACAAACACAGGATTGCCCTTCTGCAAAAGTCAACCAAGACAAACCATCACGACATATGCCTCAGACCTCGGTTGGGGGGCACACATGATGGACAAGTGCATTCAAGGCCTATGGACTCAAGACCAGCTGCATCTGCACATAAATCTAAAAGAAATGATGGCAGTAAAATTGGCAATCCAGGCATTCAGACCTTTTCTCCAAGAAGGCCAGTTGATGATAAGGACAGACAACACCACAGATATGTGGTACATCAACAATCAGGGAGGCACACACTCATACCCTCTATGCCGGCTGGCACTGGACCTATGGGATGTGGCTCTGAGCTACAACATTCAGTTACAGGCAATTTATGTACCAGGAAAGGAAAACATTCTAGCAGACATATTAAGCAGAACTACAACAGATGCCCACGAATGGATGCTGCATCCGGACATCTTCAAAACCATCACAAGGAAATGGGGATTACCACAAATAGACTTGTTTGCATCCCCATTCAATCACCAGTTGAAGAAATTCTGCACAAGGACTTACCACCCACTTGCTTGGAAGGTGGACTCCCTATCTTTCAGTTGGAAAAGCCTGACAGCATACGCATTCCCACCACTTCCTTTGATGCACAAGGTGCTTCTCAAGATCAAAGAGGAACGTCCGAGGATCATTCTGATAGCTCCAGACTGGCCAAGACAACATTGGTATCCACTGCTGAGGAGCATGTCCCAGGAACAAATATGGACACTGCCCCTGATCCCATTATTGCTGACACAGAACAACTACAACATCCTGCATCCAAACCTAAAAACTCTGCAGCTAACTGCCTGGAACATTACATAACAGCAATTAACCCAAATTTATCCCAAAGGGTTAAAGACATAATCCTGGAGGCTCGTAGACCTTCAACAAGAAAGAATTATGCAGCAAAATGGAAAAGATATCTCATCTGGAGTACTGCAAAGGGGCAAGATGTGACACTGGTGAACATAGCCAACATCCTGGAGTACTTGGCGGAGCTCTTCCATACAGGCCTGTCCTATTCTTCCATCAAGATACATGCATCAGCTATTTCAGCAGAATACAGCTTGGATCCTCCTGTCTTCTCAAGATCCTCTGCTCAGACAGTTTCTGAGAGGAATTAAAATGTAAAACCTCCCAGGAAACCTCCATTGCCAGCATGGGACTTGAACTTTGTGCTAGAAAAACTGACTCTACCTCCTTTCGAACCAGCAGCTACAGCAGAATTACAATACTTATCCTGGAAGACTGCTTTCCTGCTGGCAATAACTTCAGCAAGAAGGGTCTCTGAACTACAGGCATTAATGGCAGTACAACCCTTCCTGATCTTCCATCAAGATAGAGTGTCCATGAGAACAAATCCTACATTTATGCCTAAGGTGGTATCCAGAGTTTCTTTAAATCAGGCTATCCACCTTCCTACATTCTTCCCCAACCCACAGAACAGGGGAGAAAAACTCTTACATATCTTGGATGTACACAGACAATTACGCTACTACCTGGACAGGACAAAAAACAATAGAGAAACTGACCAGCTTCTGGTAGCATATGCAACAGGAAAGGAAGGAAAACCAATTTCTAAACAGACAATCTCCAAATGGATAGGAAATTGCATTAGATTTTGTTACTCCTACCATGGAAAGAAAACTCCAGAGAACATCAGGCCTCACTCCACAAGGGCTACAGCCACTACCACAGCTTTCTTACGAGGAGTGGCTACCAAGGACATTATAGAGGCTGCTACTTGGACCTCCGTGCATACATTTGCCAAGCATTATAACTTACCTCTATACTCTAGATCCCGTGCTGGCTTTGCCACTGCTGTTTTGCAAGGGATCCTGACTACACCATAATCTATTTTCATTTCCTCCTCCCCTAGTTTAGCTATGGTATTCTACCCATTTGTAAAGACTGCAGATGCATCCTTGAAGGACATAGTACAGTTTTGTACCTACCATAAATGTAGATGTCCGAGAGGAATGCATCTGCAGTCAGGATTACCCACCCTCCTTCCCCTCTGAGGTACTCCTAGGGTACTTAGCAATCTTCAGCTAGCTTGGGGGGGATCTATTATGGTGTATTTGTTTGTATATATGTACATACATGCTTATTTTGTGTGTTTGCTCTCTACTATTTGGAAACTTTGGCATTTATCCAAATCTAGCCATCCAAGAGGGCACCTGGCATCTGGGGCAAGAAACACTGAGGAAAATGGCGTCGGCTGATGCCTTTATACCCAAATAACTGCTGCAATGACGTCGGGTGAAGTGCGACACCAGCCGAAGCCAGACCCAGACTTTGGAATCCGGCCGACCGAAGGGCTGCCTGACGACAGGACAACCCATTTGTAAAGACTGCAGATGCATTCCTCTCGGACATCTACATTTATGGTAGGTACAAAACTGTACTTTTCCTGCCTTCCCTGTAAGTAGTCTACTCCAGATACAGATTTGCTGTATCCAGGACTGTTTGTAAGCTTCTGAGCCCCCGCCGCTTAGCTAGGGCTAAACTATTCCCAGAGCCATAAAGTCTGCTCTTCAAATTTTCCCTTACAGCTAGCCAGCTTTTTAGTTTTAGCACTCAAATCTGTTTCTTTGAGCTCAGCGTATGTTCAGAACTCGTAAGCACCAAATAAGCTACAAATTACTACAGCACTCAACTTTCCTCACTTGTCTACAGGAAAACAGTCTTTAGTACTTAATAAATAAGCACCTATCCAGGCATGTCTAAAGGGAAGCTCCTGGTGTTTTCTCCTGTCTACCTGATGAACCTGGCATCTTGGGACAATGCAGCAACTGCCTCATGTACACAGATAACCCTTTCCTCCTACCACCCAACACTACAACCTGTGAGAGATGCACTTATATAGCCAAACTGGAAGCAAAGCTCGCTTCACCGAAGACTGGACTACACAGTCAAGAGGAGAAGGTAAACACTTGCACCTCACCACACTCATCACATAGTCCCTCAAAAACTACATCACCAAAACACACACACAAGCACAAAACACACACCTACATTCGCGGAGGCTCTCAATAAAAATCTGCCCAAACAACAGAGACCACTAAAGCAGAAATGCAAGCAACCTCCAACCCCCCCGCCCCCAACACAACCCAAATGACACATAACCCAAACTCAGTGTGCCACTCAACTACAGCCCATAAGGCATAACTTACCCAACACTCGAGTCATAGGTGACTCTATAGTCAGACACACTGATGTTCCACTCACCAGGCTAAACAAGGAGAAAGTTACTGTCAGCTGCATGTCAGGTGCCAGGATCTGCCACATAACGCACGCACTCAGGTCACTCCAGAAGTACAAATGTGACTCTGTCATTGTCCATGTTGGTGTGAATGACCCAAGATGTGCCTCCCTGGACTACATGAAGAGAGACAAGGAGGAGCTCTCCGATCTTGTAGCCCAGGCACGTATGACCCTAGCCCTGAGTAGCATTCCTGCCATCACCCAGAATGATACCACAGTCATCATCTTCTTTCGGCTGTTCCCGTTAGGGGTCGCCACAGTGTATCATATGTTTCCATTTTTGCCTGTCCTCTGCATCTTGCTCTGTCACACCAACCACCAGCATGTCCTCTCTCACCACATCCATAAACCTTATCTTAGGCCTGCCTCTTTTTCCTGTTGCCTGGTAGCTTCATCCTTAGCATCTTTTTCCCAATATACTCAGCATCCCTCCTCAGCACATGTCCAAACCAACGTAATTTTGCCTTTCTGGCTTTGTCTCCACACCTTCCAACCAGGGCTGACCCACTAATATACTTATTCCTGATCTTGTCCAACCTCGTCACACCCAGTGCAAATCTTAATATTTTTAACTCTGCCACATCCAGCTCTAACTCCTCCCTTTTTGTCAGTGCCACTGTCTCCAACCCATATAACATAGCTGGTCTCACTACCCCCTTGAAGGCTTTCCCTTTCACTCTTACTGGTACGCATTTTGTCACAAATCACTCCTGACACTCTTCTCCACCCACTCCATCCTGCCTGTAGTCTCTTCTTCACCTCTCTTCCACATTCACCATTATTCTGAACTACTGATCCCAAGTATTAAACTCATCCACCTTCGCCACCTCTACTCCTTGCATCCTCACCATTCCTCTATCCTCTCTCTCATTCACACACGAATTATACCACAGTACAAGAACAAAATGATTCATTTTAACAATTGGCTAAGCTTCTGGTGTCATTTTAAGGGAATCCAGTATTTGTCTACCTGGGAGGACATGATCGACAGACCACGATGCTATGCCAGAGATGGCCTGCACCTGTCGCCCTTGGGATTCCGGAAACTGACAAAGGCTCTTGCCACCCCTATAGTGCCATTTTTAGGCAAGGTTCAAATGACAAATTCACCACCGTTACAGGTACAAGCAAGCAAATTCTGAGGGCAATGCTACTCAATGCTAGAAGTCTAAACCTCAAAATGCACTCACTCAAGGCACTCCTTAAAATGGAAAACATCGACATCCATGCAGTGACAGAGACCTGGTTCAAAGCTCCAGAGAGCACCCCTGCATTACCAGGATATAACTCATACCACACCTTTCGGCCACCTAACCCAGACCAAAACACTAAAGGCGGAGGCGTGTCCATATTCATTACGGATGTCCACACCTCCAAGCTAGTTGCTCAGCATAATAAATCCAAGATTATCCAAGTGCAACTAACTCAGGGCAAGACTGTAATCCAAACTTTAGCTTGCTACAGACCTCCCACCATGCCCCAGGATTCCCACTCCTCTTTTCTTGATACAATGGAAAATATTAGGGTAAAACCCAACCCTAATAATGGGTGATTTCAACTACCCCACCATTAACTAAGAAAACTACTCATGCCTTTTGCTCAACATTTTCTGCAATTCATAAATTCCAACACCTTGGATCAAGTTATCCACACTCCCACCAGGGACAGCAATATCCCTGACCTGGTCATTACCAACATGGGCGAACGGTGTTCCTCAGCAGAGGTCAGGTCCTCATTGGTCAGATCCGACCACAAGTTAATCACTCTAGACATCCACATCCCAGACCCCCCCCCCCCATTAGGGAAAAAAAACATAAAACATTTCTCCAAAGTCAACTTCATGCTTCTTAAGACAGAAGTGGCAAACTTCACGACTCTCATGCAGATGGACAATAGAGGTACAACTGCCAAATCCTACACAAATAAACTTTATAAGCACTTACACGAGTGCATGGATCGTGCTATCCCTAACAGAACCAAGATGTAATCCTCCCAAAAAAGGAAGCCAATCTGGTGGTCTTCTGCCATAAACAAACTGCTGCAAAAAAGAGTAAAAGCCCATGATTGCAGGAACTCCCTGGTCAGACTCAGTAAGAAGCTGAGATCCCTCATAAAATCTTCCAAAGCTAGTTATGAAAACAAAATCGTCACTGATTCTAAAGACAACCACAAAGCATTCTATAGCTATGTCAAGAATCTCAATGGCAACACTCAGATCTGCTCTGAGTTACAGCACAATGGCACTAAATATATAGAACCAACTGATATTGCCAACATCCTGGCAGACAGGTTCAGTGCTAACTTTACCCCCCTCTCACTCCCTAAAAGGCCTATCTCTATACCGAAAGAATGCAAAGTTCCTGTAATCATGACTGCACTGGTAAAAACCTCACTCTCCAAAGCCAAGAACACAGCATCCATGGGACCTGACAACATCCCAGGCTGCATTCTACATGAACTACAGAATGAACTGGCACCCCACCTAAGTACTGTGTTCAATCATAGCCTCACCTCAGGCTTTGGGCACACTGAATGGCGCACTGCGACGGTTATCCCACTCCACAAAGTGGGAGCCATGACAGACCCCGGGAACTACCGCCTCATTAGCCTGACGAGCCTGGTCTGCAAGGCTATGGAACGTATCATCATGGAACTCAAACAAAGACACTGGTAATCTCTAAACTCTGGACCCCACACAGTTCGGGTTTGCAAAAGGCAGATCATGTCTCGTAAATCTGTCACCAAAGCCATAGATGAGGGTAAGGTGGTTCACACAGCCTATCTAGATCTCGCCAAGGCTTTTGACACCATCCCCCACTCTAGAATTATAGATAAACTCACTAAACTAGGTATAAATCCCTATGTCATAAGATGGGTTGCCAACTGGCTTACTGACCGAATCCACACTGTGAAAATAGCAGACTCCAAATCCAACTTCAGACCAGTGACAAGTGGAGTACCACAGGGTTCAGTCCTAGGTCCTCTCCTGTTTGGTATCTACTTCTCTGAAGTACAGGCTAACACAGAAGGCCTTTGGCTAACTAAGTTTGCAGATGACTGCAAACTAGGATCCATAATTGAAACTCCTAACGATGTGGACTTCCTACAAAAGGGCCTCACTGAGGCAGATGTCTGGTGTCAAAGCCATGGCCTCAAGCTCAATACCAAAAAGTGCATTGTCATCCCCTTTGGTAAAAACTCTGTACTCATGAACTACCAACATAGGCAGTAGTCTACTTAACACTGAAAGTGTGATAAGAGACCTTGGGACACAGGTGGACAGTAGTCTCTCCTTTGATAATCACATCGCCTCCTTTGAATTCCTTCTACATGGCACACCTCATCACAAAAGGTTTCTCATCCAGGAAAAAAAGAGGTCATTGTTCCCCTCTACTCGTCACTCATTAGACCCATTATAGGGGCACAGGAAAATAATTTTCTTGGGTATCAAAAGCCAGGTTACCTTTTTAGACAGGCTTACATAGGCCCTAGGGCCAATAGCCTAGTGCCTACCTATGAATTCCACCTGCCCACCAGGAATTAATGAGAATTTATCACTTTTGCCCATATTAAGAAAGAGGGCTTTAGATATACAAGTTTCTGGTCAAGGGACATATAAAGTTTTTTTTTAATTAATAGGAAATTTTGCTGATTTTAATAAGCAAAGTTTGGTTGGATTATTTCTTAATGAGTATGTTAAAAATTCTTTTACAAACATTGTTTTCACATTATTTTTAAAAACTGTGTTGGGGTTAACTGAATAATTATTAGTTCTATTATAATTTTATATAAATATGCTTTGTGCGTAACCTCCTTTGTTCTGAAAAAGTCCCAGTGATGTGTTAGGGACGAATGTGCTTAATGGGTAAAATAAAGTTTTGTTAGCTAAGGCCCAAGTGTTTTACTACAATGGAAGATCTTTTGATATTTTATTTTAGTCCGTTCGTAATGTGGAACTCTGTGTTTAGACCCTCGGTGCCTATACAAGTTTTATTCCCTTACTTAATTTGCCATTGGTTGTAAATATAATGCAGACAACCCTGCCTGGTTCCTCTACGCAAGCATAAGCTGTCAGAGAGGGCCCCACTCTCTTTAATTTTGACCTCCAATCCCTCATATATACTCCTAATCAACCTTATAATTGTATCAGGGAAAGCAAATGCTTCCATTTCCCTCCTTATGAAGTCCCAGTCTACTCTGTCAAATGCTTTCTCTGCATCAAGACCCACCTATAAGTGGTATTTTCTTACATTCTGCTTCCCTCTGGATCATCAATGTTCCGTTAATATTGTCAAATGTTTGCCTCCCCTCCAAAAAGCCACAATGATCCATATCTATCAATTTTGGTTATCTGTTTTGCTATTCGTTTAGCCATTACAGACAAACACTTTATAATCATGGCTTACTATTGAAATGGGCCTGTATGAAGCTGGGTCTGATGAATCTTTACCCTCTTTAGGTATTACTGCTACCACCACCTTCTTCCAGGATGCTGGTACTTCTCCTCCGCTTAAAATACTGTTAAACAAAACCTTCCAGATCTTTATCAGTTTTTCCCTCCTACCTTCCAAACGTCCACAGGAATACAATCTATTCCTTGGAACTTTCCTACAGATTAGTTATACACAGTCATTTTTATCTCATCTCTTCCTATCCTAAATGTTAGTAATTGAGCCTCATCTACCCATAACCTTGGCATATTTAATTCTTCCATAAACATTTCCATTTGTACCTTTTCATGATTTCCATAATTCTCTGCTTTATACAAACTTACATAACATTTTTGAAATATTTCTAATACTTCTACAGGACATCTTCGCTTCCTTAGGCTACCTAAGCTTTGTGACAGCCCTTTCTACTTTCTTTTGCCAGAGTTTGTCATGCTAACAGTTTTTGTGCTCTGGAATTATCATCAAAAAACAGTTGCTTAACAGCAATCTTTCTAAACTAATGCATATTATCAAGGGATTCCCTTATTTTGTTTAACATTCTTCAGCTGCTCCTTTTGTTCTGAGAGATTCTCCCATGTTGCAATATTTAACATTTGTCAGTCCTTCTAAATAATTCTTATTACTTCTTAGCCATATCTCCCTTTCCTTTCTTTCAATCCTAGTTTTAGGTTCATAGGTGTGTACTAGGCTAATGGCCCTGGGGCCTTTACAAGCCTAGCCATAGTATTACCCTGGCATTGTGCCACCCGACCTTAGTTCCCAGTGCCTCTGTCAGGCAGAGCCACTGGAGTTATCCCCAGGGTGAACTTTCTATTTCCCATCCACTCATCAAGATTTCTCTTGAAGAAGGTCAGCGAGGTGCTCTGCTTGACATGTACGGGAAGTCTATTCCATAGCATGGGCAGTCTCTGGGTTATGAACCTGTCCCTCCAGTACGTTCTGTTGATTGTGGTAATGAGGTTGAGGTCTCTGGAGCGTGTGGTGCAGAGGGATTGTAATTTCTTTAGATGTAGCATTTCTAACAGAGCTGGATCAGGCATGGCTTTGTAAGTCAAGCAGAGATCGCCTCTAAATAGGCGATATGAGACAGAAAATAGTTGTAGTTTTTTTGAGTCTGTCCATATAGGTGTTTAAGGCCTAGGATCCTCTTTGTGAGGTACTTTTGCGGTCTCTCCAGTTTTTGCAGGTGTCTAGTGAGGTACATGCCAAATGGGGCACTGTACTCTATGACTGGCCTAATGAAGGAAGAGTAGAGGGAGACAATGACCTCTTTCTTCCTGGATGCAAAACCCTTAGTAATGAGATGTGCCACTGTGGTCAGAAAGTCCTTCTATGTGGCAATGTGGTGATCAAAAGTGAGGTTGCTGTCAACCTGTGTTCCCAGATACCGTATAACGCCTTCTGTGTTCAGTGGACTACCATCAATGTGGTAATTCATAGGAACCGGGTTTTTCCCAAAAGGGAAGATGAGACATATTTTGGCATTGAGCTTAAGGCCATGGTTCTCACATCAGTCGTTGGTCTTAGTGAGGCCATTCTGTAGGATGTCAACATCACTTGGGGAGTTAATAATAGCTCCCAAATTGCAATCGTCTGCGAACTTTGTCAGAGAGTCCCTTCGTGTTGGCGTGGACTAAAGAGAAGTAGATACCAAACAGGAGAGGACACAGGACCGAACCCTGTGGGATTCCACTCGTAACAAGTCAATAGTCTGACTTGGAGTCAGCTCACACTGTGGGTTAGCAAACCACCTAGTGATATAGGAGTTGATGCCTAGCTTAGTGAGTTTTTCTATGATTCCTGAGTGGGGAATGGTATCAAAGGCCTTGGTCAGATCAAGGTAGGCTGTATGAACCACCTTGCCTTCATCCACAGCTCTGGTGACTGACTCAAAGAAGTCAACCAAGTTCAGCAGGCATGATCTACCTTTCACAAAACCAAACTGTGTGGGATCCAGAGTTTGGAGGTTCCCTATATCCTTGTCTATTAGGTCCACGAGGATGCGTTCCATAGCTTTGCATATCAGACTCGTCAGGCTAATGAGGCAATAGTTCCCTGGGTCTGTAGTCACTCCTCCTTTGTGGAGAGGGATGACTGTAGCAGTGTGCCATTCGGTAGGGACAAAACCTGAGGTGAGGCTGTGATTGAACAGGCACACAGGTGAGGTGCCAGTTCACTATGTAGTTCATGTAGAACACAGCCAGGGATAGTGTCAGGTCCCATAGAAGCTGTATTCTTGGCCTTGGACAGTGCTGTTTTAACCTCTGCAGCAGTATTACTGGGTGCCTGTCAATGTACTGGTACTGTGATTAGTCCTTTCGGGGGGGGGGGGGTAAAGTTGGCACTGAATCTGTCGGCCAGTACATTGGCAATATCTGTTGGCTCGGTATAGGAGGTACTATTGTGCTGTAGCTCAGAGCAAATATTGGTATTGCCATGGAAATTCATTATATAACTATAGAAGGCCTTGTGGTTGTCTTTACTATCTGCTGCAATTCTGTTTTCATAGCTAGCTTTAGAGGATTTTATGAGGGATCTCAACTTTTTGTTGAGGCTGATAAGGGAGTTTTTCCAGTCTTGGGACTTTACCATATTCTGCATCAGTTTCCTCCTCCTGTTGTAGAGTGTTTATGGCAGGGGACAATCAGATTGGTTTCCTTTTTTTTTGGAGGAGAGCATCTCGGTTCTATTGGGTATGGCGAGATCCATGCATTTGTGTATGTGTTCATACAGTGTATTGGTGTAGGATTCAGCGGTCATACAACTATTCTCCATGTGCATGGGTGCCGTGAAGTTTGCCACCTCTGTTTTTAGGAGCCCAAAGTTAGCTTTTGGAGAAGTTTTTCATGGGGTGGGGGTGGGGGGCGGGGGGGTGGATTTCCAAGGTGATTAGTTTGTGGGTGGATCTAACCAAGGAGGAGTTGACTATTGGTGTAGGCTAGCAGTCACACATGTTAGTAATGACTAGGTCAAGGATGTTGCTACCTCTAGTGGAGGTAAGAACGAGCTGGTCCAGGGCATTAGAATTAATGAATTCCAGGAAACGTTGGGCAAATGTATTGGTACATGAGTAGTTTTCCCAGTTAATGGAGGGGTAGCTGAAGTCGCCCAGTATGAGAGTGTTAGGTTGGACCCTAATATTTTCCAGGGTGCTTAGGAACATGGAGTGTGAAGTCTTGGGACATGGTTGGGGACCTATAGCAGGCTATGACCTGAATCGCTGTCTTACCCAATGTTAGCTGCACCTGAAGTATCTCTGATGCATTATGTTAGGCTACTAGTCTGGAGGTGTGTGCATACTTCATGAATAGGGAAACACCACCGCCTTTGGAGCTTCACTCCAAGTTCTAGGGCTGAAAGGTGTGGAATGAGTTATAGTCTAGTAATGCAGGGGTGCTTTCTGCTGCCTTGAACCAGGTATCTGTTACAGTACAAATGTTGATGTTCTCCATTTTAAAGAGTGCTTCAAGCAAGTGCATTTTAAGAGTTAGACTTCTAGCACTGAGCAGCATGACCCTCAGATTGCATTTCTTTCTAGCTGTTACAGTGGAAATTTAATCTTTGGAACACCACCTAAAAATGGCACTATAAGGGTGGCAAGAGCCTTAGCCAGTATCCAGAAGCCCAGGGGTGACAGATGCAGGCCATCTCTGGCAAAGCATCGAGGTCTGTCAATCATGTCATCCCAGGCAGACAGATACTGGATCCCCTTAGAATGACACCAGCAACTTAGCCAATTGTTGAAATCAATCATTTCTTTGCTTGTACTGTGGTATCATTCTGGGTGATGGTAGGATGCTGCTCAGGGCTAGGATCATACCCGCCTGGGCTACATAATCCGAGAGTTCCTCCATGTCTCTTTTCATGTAGTCCAAGGAGGTACGTCTCAGGTCATTCACACTCACATGCACAATGACAGTCATATTTGTATCTATTGTTAAAGGACTTGAGTGCATGCATTATGTGGCAAATCTCGGCGCCTGACAGGTAGCTGACTGTTCTCTTTATTCAACCCAGTGAGTGCGACGTCAGTGTCCCTCACTATCGAGTCACTTATGACTAGTGTGTTTGGCACGCTGTTTTACCTTAGGGGCTCTAGTTGAGTGGCACGCTGTTTTACCTTAGGGGCTTTGGTTGAGTGGCACGCTGTTTAGGAGAGTTGTGTGTCTCGTGATTAGTGTTATGTTGTGGTGGTCGAGTGCATTTCTGCCTTGGAGGTCTTCGCTATTTGGGTAGATTTTTACTGAGAGCCTCTGTGAAGGTGGGTGTATGGAGGCAGTGCTAGTGTGTGCTCTGGAGGGCTATGTGTTCCATGTGGTGTGGTGCAAGTGCTGACTTTCTCCTCTTCACCTGCTATTCCGGTCTTGGCTGGAGAGTGCGCAGCTTCCAATTTGGATATATACGTGCATCTCTCGCAAGTCTGAGTGTTGGGAGGTAAGAGGAGAGGCTTGTTGGTGTACATGAGGCAGTTGCTGCATTGCCTCAGGATGCCCAAGTCCTCCAGGTTAAAAGGAGAAAGCACAGGGTACTGACCTTTAGACATGCCTGGAGAGGTGGACATTAATGATGAGTACTGGAGCTGTTTCTTATAGAAAGTTTAGTGCTGGTAGCACTTTTGCGTGCTACAATAAATGCTACAAGAAGTCTGGCGAAGTGCTAGATTAATAAGCTAGCAAAAGTGCAGGAGAGGAGAGAACTAGCAGATCTAACGGAAAATTGAAGAGCAGAGTTTGGCATTACTCAGAAGCTTACAAACAGTCCTGGATACAGCACGTTATCTGGACTAGACTAGTTACAGGAAAGGCGCAAAAACAAGCACAAATGTGGGCTTTTAAACCAGAAAGTTCAAAGAGATGGAAAAACTGCCCATACAGCCAATAAGCTAGAATTTCTGGGCCAGAAACCACTCCTCTTGTGGTAGATAGACTACCTAGTGCTTACCACTCCCACTGATAAGCTAGAAGGCTTCCCTCCAATACAGAAAGCCTTGGGGGGACTCAGAAGCTTACAAACATCCCTGGATACAGCAAATCTGTATCTGGAGTAGACTAGTTACAGGAAAGGCAAGAAACAAGCTTAGATTTTTTTTTAAACTCCACTTAAATTTTATCCCACTGCCTAGCTCTATTTTCAGAAGAAATTTCTATTTTCTTTAGTAGCTCCTGAATTAATATCAAAACCCATTCCTTAAATTCCTCTCTTTTCAGCCGATAGGTGGGAAAGCGCCAGTCTCTCATTTTTATTTCATAACCTTGCATTTTTATTTTAGTTATTATTGGTGCATAATCTCAAATAGTTATTGGGTGTGTTTCAAGACCTTCAATTAAATGCACATGTTCCTGTGACACATAAATTCTATCTAGCCTAGCCCAGTTTTTCTAGCTTGGAGAATATGTAAATTCACTCCGAACTCCTAGTACTGAACTCACATCTCATCTTCCATGACAAACATTTTCATAAAATTCTTCAAATCTACCCTCCTTTGTTATATTTTCCCTTCTAGGCCCCCCAACACATCTTCACTGTTGCAAACCAAATTCCAGTCTCCAACTATACGCAATATTCCTTGTTGAATGAAAGCTGATAACTTCACCCAGAATTTTCTTAAGCTCCATTATAGCAGTTTTAGGTGGAATGTAAATGCATGCCAGTGTAATCCTCCTCCCTTGCCAGTAGCCTTTTAGTACTATATATCTTCTATTACTACCTCTTTTTTCCTCTTATATTATTATTGGAGCTTCTCTTGCAATTAAAATAAGTACTTCTCTGTTCTTTCCCCATTCTGCTGAATAACCATCCTGATAACCTTTCTTTATCAAATTAACATGTTCACTTCTTTCCAGGTGCGTCTCCTGTAGCATAACTATTTGCACTCTACATTTTTTAATATAGTTTACTACTCTTTTCCATATTTATCTGCACGACCATTCAGATTGAAAGACATTACAGAAATCATCATTTTTGTATATAGTTATTACCACCTTTAATGTACAACTACTTTTTTATTAAATGTCTAGTTCCAACTTTTATGTTACATGCATACATTGGATATAAAAAGTTTACACACTCCTGTTAAAATGCCAGGTTTTTGGGATATAAAAAAAATGAGATCACAATAAATAATTTCAAAACTTTTCCCACCTTTAATGTGACCTATAACCTGTACAATTCAATTGAGAAACAAACAAATCTGTTAGGGGAAAAATATATAAAATTAAAAAAATTGTACAATAAGCTGGCTGCATAAGTGTGCACATCCTTAAAACATCTAGGTTAACAGCCAACTGTACGAAATTTGATAGTAAGGCTCAGGGCGAATATGGGAAAGCGTCTCAATGACAAACTGAATATTAAGCCCATTTTATTAGCCAGGGACCTACAAAATTGTAGAGGGGGAAATGTTAAGCTGAAAACAGAGACCAAGGAGCTAGAATGGATAATAAGGCTCAGGGCGAATATGGGAAAGCGTCTCA
>NC_056732.1:1671489686-1671502186 GCF_019279795.1 Protopterus annectens
ACTTCGATGTTCTAATATAGACCCTAAAAATTTCTATATATAAAATTCTAAGATAATTCATTCATTTAATCTTTTTGGGTTGGAAGCTAATAGTTAAAACATGATGTTTTAAATAATGTTTAAATAATGACCTTTTAAATGTTTTTTTCTTTTATATATTGTGACTGTAAGAATATCAATTATATTTCAACTATTTAACTATTTAACCAATTAATTAGATAGCTTATTATTTATTTCCAGTTTGATAAGCTCCATGATAATACATTACACAAGAGGATGGAAAAAGAACAGATAACTAATGTTCCATTTGTGGTTGAGTAGCATAGCATGAAGGAAAATAAATGTGCAATAGTAAGCTTATGTAGTTAATTAGATAACCAATGAGGGATGATAGATAACTATTTTAATGGGTAAAGTAAGCTGCAGTTTGATTCTGATGAAGTCTCCGGAGGGGAGATGAATGCGCTTAATCCAGTTTTTTGTGTGTCATTTTATGTGTTTTAATAAATTTGGCCTTCTAACTCATGGATTTCCTGGTTTCTTTGGCCATTTAACAAGTGGAGTTTGGATATACACTGATTTCCTCTGAAAAGGGGAACAACAGGAGGGACAGCCTCGAAAGAGACATACACACATCATATATATATATATATATATATATATATATATATATATATATACACACACACACACACATATATATATATATGTACACACACACACACACACACACACACACACACACACACACACACACACACACAGTGCAATGAGAAAGTATTTGCCCCTTCCTGATTTCTTATTTTTTTTGCATATCGCACTTAAATGTTTCAAATCAAACAAATTTAAATATTAGACAAAGATAACCTAAGTCAACACAAAATGCAGTTTTTAAGTGATGATTTTATTTATTAAGGAAAAAAATATCCAAACCTACATGACCCTATGTGAAAAAGTAATTGCCCCCTTGTTAAATCATGAAGTAACTGTGGTTAATCACATTTTTGGGAAAGCTGAGTTCAATTTCACTAGCCACACCCAGGCCTGACTACTGCCAAACCTGTTGAATCAAGAGATCACTTAATTAGAACCTGTCAGACAAAGTGAACTAAGCCAAAAGATCCCAAAAAGGAAAACGTCATGCCGCAATCTAAAGAAATTCCGGAACAGATGAGAAACAAAGCTGACATCTATCAGTCTGGAAAAGGTTACAAAGCCATTTCTAAAGCTTTGGGACTCCAGCAAACCATGGTGAGAGCCATTATCCACAAATGGAGAAAATATGGAACAGTGGTGAACCTTCCCAGGAGTGGCCGGCCTACAAAAATTACCCTAAGAGCGCAGCAACGACTCATCCAAGATGTCACAAAAGAACCCAGAACAACATCTAAAGAACTGCAGGACTCACTTGCCTCAGTTAAAGTCAAAGTTCACGACTCAACCATAAGAAGGACTGGGCAAAAATGGCATGCATGGCAGAGTTCCAAGGTAAAAACCACTGCTGAACAAAAAGAACAAAGGCTTGTCTCACTTTTGCCAAAAAACATCTGGATGATCCCCAAGACTTTTGGGAAAATATTTTGTGGACTGGCAAAACAAAAGTTGAACTTTTTGGAAGTTGCGTATCCAGTTACATTTGGCGTAAAAGTAACAGCATTTCAGAAAAAGAACATCATGCCAACAGTCAAACATGGTGGTGGTAGTGTGATGGCCTGGGGCTGCTTTTGGACTTGGACAACTTGCTGTGATTGATGGAACCAAGAATTCTGCTCTCTACCAAAAAATCCTGCAGAAGAATGTCTGGCCATCAGTTCGTGACCTCAAGCTGAAGCGCACATGGGTTCTGCAGCAGGGCAATGATCCAAAACAAGCCAGCAAGTCCATCTCTGAATGGCTTAAAAAAACAAAATGAAGGATTTGGAGTGGCCTAGTCAAAGTCCGGACTTGAATCCAATTGAGATGCTGTGGCATGACCTTAAAGTGGTTCATGCTCAGAAACCCTCCAATATGGGTGAATTAAAACAATTCTGCAAAGAAGAGTGGACCAAAATTCCTCAACATTGATATGAAAGACTCATTGCCAGTTATCGCAAATGCTTGACTGTATTTGTTGCTGCTAAGGGTGGCACAACCAGTTATTAGGTTTAGGAGCAATTACTTTTTTCACATAGGGCCATGTAGGTTTTGATAGCTTTTTTCCCTTAATAAATAAAATCATCACTTAAAAACTGCATTTTGTGTTTGCTTGTTATCTTTGTCCAATATTTACATTTGTTTGATGATCTGAAACATTTAAGTGTGATAAACATGCAAAAAAATAAGAAATCAGGAAGGGGGCAAATACTTTTTCATTGTACTGTATATATACACACGCAATCATAAATATACATTATATACACACACACACACACACACACACACACACACACACACACACACACACACACACACACACACATGCATTTATGCAGGAATGAGAATTTTACATTAACATTTCTGATATTATTACAAAAAGAGGCATGGCTTATTTTAAATTTGATGCACTTTAGAATGAACTTAATATTGAATTAAAAATGAAACATTTATTATAAGTAAGTACTCTGACCTTTTAGATTGAGGAACCATTTGATTGGTTAATGATTTTATGTAGTTTATAAAATGAATTGTGTATTAATGTTAAAACCATTGAAGGCAAACCTGATGATTCATTTACTTTATCTATAATAAATTTGTTGCTTTTAAGCTCCATAGGACAAAAAGTGTGTTTAATGAAAAGCATTTTATGTAGTTTTGTCTTTAAAGGAGTGCTGTCCAAGGCCAATATCATCTAAATCAGACTGAACAAACAATAGGGCAGACAAAAGTAAATTGTGGTATGTCGTAAGATGGGACAGGGATACATGTTACATGGAGCAGGAGTGAGTTAAAGCATAAGGGAAGTGAGTTAGGATGTAGAAATGAGAAAGCAGGACAGATGGGAATTAAAGAAAAAAGAAGACGGTTGTACAGAGTAACGCAATGAGAGGTTGAGAGAGAACATTAGAGTTAGGAGACAGTACACATAAGTGCATTAAAAGAAGCTGTGTAGAGGGTAGAGTTGAGAATAAATGAGGAGGGTAGGACACTATGGTGCTGCACTGCAAAGGCTGGAGTAATCTTCTGTGGGACCCCAAACGATGTGTCACAAGACAAGACAATCGTATCCAAAGACACCATTCAATTATCTTAAGACAGCAGATACATGATCCACTGGTGAGACATCATCCAAAATGTGGAGTACCACATACGCCTGTTTTAATACCAGAGATTCAGAATGGAAGAGAAACCCCATTTACTCTGGGATCAAGAAGAGAATGGAGTAAAGTCTCTATAATCTTTCCACTCTGTAGCCAAAAGACATGACTAAGAGTGGTCTGGGAGATGTGTAGACAATAAATGATTGCCTACAGGAGCTCCCATGACAGAACATTCCAACATCTCCCCAGTTTTGCATTGTTGGATGGAACATAGAACGTATCTGCCCTTGGTGAAGGGCCGCCAAACTCAAGAAAATGCAGGAAAACTGGTTTCCAACAGATATCTTGGAAGTCAGACAAGGCTTGCTGGATCCTCTGCAAAGTTTACTTTGTGGTAAACTTGGCAGACTCCTAGGAGAAGGCAAGACTGAGTTGGTTTCTTCATTTTCGGACACTGTACTCGCATGGAGGAAAAGCAGAAGATGACTTGGAAGAGCATCATAAAAACCACACAAAGTGGGCAACTCCTTTTTTCCTCTTCAGTAATTTTGTAATAATGTCTTAAGAAGCCTAATCAAAGATGATGTCCTAATACAGTGTCCACAGAAGCCTTCCTAAACCTCTTTTTGAAGGAAAAGGACCTGAATTAAACAATCTGATGCACATTTATACCAAATACTATTGCTACTCTGGCAACAGAGCCAGTTCAGCCAAAACTACAGCAGGTCATATGAAAGCATACTAAAGAAGAAATCATAAGAATATTCCCAAGAGCTTCCATGGCACCAGAACTGAGAATATGTCATATTCCCTACAACCTAGCCAATAAGAAAGGACTGGAAGGATTAGTTGCATAAAATCTTACCATAACCATAGATGTCCTTCTCTTCCATGTTGCAGTATTCTCACTTGTGGGATGTCCTCCACCTCAAGTGACCCCAAACATCTGGCTCGTATACCAAAGCTTAAGCCTGGCTACTGCAAGGTACGTGGGACATCACACATAGGGACCATAAACTGAGGGCAATAAATGTGACATCCGCATGCACAGACCACAGAAATGAATGCCCAATTGGACAATAGTCTAGTGGTAGCCGAAGGATGCCATCCAGATAGGGAAAAGTCCTCTAGTGGGAAGGAATACTGCAACATGGAAGAGAAGGACATGTATGGTTATGGTAAGATGGTACACAACTAATCGACGTCCTTCTAGTCTCATGCTGCAGTATTCTCACATAGGAGAGTACCGCAGCCCAAGCAGATTAAAGGGTGGAGGAAGAAGTAGTAGGCTCCAGGAAGCCATGGAGGATGGCGTTTGCAAATCCTGCCCTAGCTCTGCAGATGCTATCCATTTTATAATGTTTATAAAAAGTGTGGACAGAAGACCATGTAGCTGCCTCTAGGACAGTGGCTGCATCAAGGCCTTTAAGAAATGCCCTTGAAGAGGCAACCGCTCTGGTGGAGTGGGCTCTGTCAGGTAATTCTTTACCATGGAAGGATTAACAGAAGGATATAGCTTTGCAGATCCAGGAGGATATGGTCTGTTTGGATACAGCTTTCCCCGGGGTCCTGGGGTGAAAGGATACAAAGAGTTGGTTGGACTTCCTGACGTCTTTAGTCATCCAGATAAAATCAGACGTTCCTCAGCCCCTAGACTGGAAGCTGGCAGGACATCCAAATTTGTAGGCAAAGTATCAGGCCTAGAGACCTTGGCCTTCTTTTTAGGCAGCTCCGCCTGGACAGCCGATTCAAGATCCAAGGGCAAGGCACTTCAGGCACTGTTTTTTGACAAACAGTTTGAGGGCTGCCAGATGACTGCAAAGGTCTTTGGGATGAATGACTGGCAGATTTTACACACTGATAAAAACAGCAAAACCAACTTCAGAACTTCTTTGACCACCACACAGGAACACCAGCTCCACAACAGGTGAACACTATTGAAGGTTTAGCGCTTTCTTCCCCTGAGAGAGACTTCCTCAAAACTTACAATGAATTACCCAGCCCTTAAATACACATCACCCAACAATTAGTAAATTAATCACATGACTAACTCAAATCAACTAAAATCATCATTGCAAACATTTAAATACTTTAAAACACACAAAAGTTAACAGTACATAAATGCAAACAAATATATATATATAAATAAATAAAGTTGATTTGAGTTAGACCCTATTAGGGGAAGAAAGCACTAAACCTTCAATACAGTGTTCATCTGTTGTGGAGCTGGTGTTCCTGTGTGTTGGTCAAAGAAGTTCTGAAGTAAGATTTTACACACCGAATGGTCGTGGGACAGCTCTAAGCAAAACAAGCAGAGGTTGTGGGTATCTGTGTGGAATTTGCTGACCACACTTACATTTTCCCTTCCTAGATGACATGGACGGAATCAGCTAATAACAGATAAGCAGCAATCTAAGCTTAGACAAAAAAATAAGGAAAGATTCCCCAATGGTGTACTTATCCTAAACGTCAGTAGCACGGAGCAGAACGAGGAAACTAATGTTCGACTGTGGCAAAGAAGTCCTGGGGTCTGTGCATCCAGATGTCACATTTATGGTCGATAGTTTATGGGCCCTACATGTGACGTCCCAAGCACCTTACAGCAGCCAGGCTTAAGCTTTGGTATACGAGCTGGACCTTTGGGGTCGCATGAGGTGGAGGATATCCCACAAGTGAGAATATTGCAACATGAGAATAGAAGGACATTATAGGGTTAGAGAAAGGAAAGTGGACACATGAAGACAGATACTGGACAGATTAAAAAATATTTCAGGGATCCTACAATGAAGACAGAGGGGAAGAGTGGGAAGGTGCAACATTGGGAAAGGGCTGGGAATAGCCAAGGATGATAAGACTGGAAGAGAATAAAAGACAATGCTAACTTAGGTTCATATCATGGTACTAGGCTACTGGCCTGGAGGCCCTTATAAGCTTAGCCAAGAATTTCACCCATGTTCCCTCAGTCAGCACCTGTTTCCTTGTGCAACAGGGACACAGGTGGAATCCCAGGGGTGTATTTTCTGTTCCCCATCCAGTCGTCCAGATTCCTCTTTATGAGGGCTAAAGAGGTACTCTGCTTGACATGGAGAGGGAGTCTATTCTACAGACAGGGGAGTCTTTGGGACACAAATCTATCCCGCCAACAAGTTCTATTAATGTCACAGACCAGGTTAAGGTCTTGCATGCAGGTTGCGCAAGTGGAGTTTGACTTATGGATATGCAGCAACTCCATCAAGGCTGGGTCTGAGATGGCCTTGAATGCCAGACACAGGTCAACTCTGAGCAGTCTGTACGAGACTGAGTACAGGGACAGGACTTTTAGCCTATTTGTATAGGACAGGTGTTTAAGACCCTGGATTTTCCTAGTCAGGAACCTCTGTGGTCTCTCCAGCTGCTGCATGTGCTTGGATGAAATACCCTTATTTATGAGATGGGCCATGCAGAAAGCCTTCTATACAACAGAGGCAACGTGGTGGTCAAAAGTCAGGTTGCTGTCAACCTGAGTGCCCAAGTCCCTCACGACTGATTGTGTGCTTAGTACATTGTTATTAATGTGATAATTAGTGGGGATGCCATTTTCCCCAATGGGGATAATGATGCATTTCTTGGCTTTCTGTTTGATGCCATGCTCCTGGCACCAGTCATTATTTTGGGTAAGGCCCTAACAGAGCGCAGATAGGATTTTTAAAGTATGGGATAAGATGGCAAACAGGAAATCTCCAGGTAGTGATGGGATCTGCATAAAGAAAAAGTCATTGAAACATGGTTAGAGTTGTTTAACTATATAATGAGTGACGGACCTGCACCCAGCATGTGGTAAGATGCCAGTATCTCAGTGATTCATATAAAGGGAAAGATGTTAGATTTCCTCCTTTATATACACTAATATTGATACTAAATCAAGATTACAAATGCTTTATGATGATACAACAGGGGAAAGGGTTTAAAATAAAAAAATATTAGAGAGATTGGTGCATGGGGGATTAAAATGGTTTTGTAAGAGGAAGGAGGCCAACAGACAAGCTAATAAAGATGTTGTTAGTTATGCAAGATGCGCATATACTAGAGTTTGCATTAATACCTTTAGGTGCCACAAAGGAGTCAGACAAGCTCAAATGGAGGCATTGTTTTGGGAAACTGCAGAAAAAAGTAGTTGGATTAAAATGTTTCAGGGAATAAATGATGCTGCACCAGCGAAGGTGAAAATAAAAAGTATGAATATCTGGTGAGGTTTGAGATCACAGGTGGCACAAGACAAGGGTGCCCACTATCTCCCTAAGGCATTATATATTGCTCCACTTTCAGAAACCATAAAGGAGAGCCACATTAATTCTTATTCATGGGGTATGGAAAAATATGATTTTTTGTTATATGCAGAGAATATCCTACTCAACATGTCAGATTACAAAACAAATCTAAACATAATGTGCAATAAAGCTAGCACTTGGAAATAGACCAGAAAATAAAATAAATCAGGACAAAATGAAAATATTAATCATAAATAAGAAAAATCAGGGAAAGGAAGATTGAATATAGCCAGAATGTTAGGGAAGGAAATTAAGTACTTGGGAATTAAGTTAAAGAAAACAATACAGGATACAATAAAAGGAATGTATGAAGAGATATATGGTAAAGTTGTTGTTTGTCTTTCGGCTTTTCCCGGTTAGGGGTCGCCACAGCAGAACTCAAGTCTGCTAATGATTGGCAGTAGATTTTCATGAACACCGAGGTGCAAGCTCGACGTCCAACCTTCAGTGAAGGCATGGCCATTTATGCATGTCTTTCGAATGCCACCCAACCGCGGGGAGGACATGCAGACTCCACACAGAAGGCACTCCCCGCACCCCAGCCAAGAATCGAACGGGAGAACCTCTTGCTGTGAGGCAACAATGCTACTGCTGCACCACCGCGGCATGTAGATTTATGGCAAAGTGAAGGGGCAAATTGACGGATGGAAAGTGCTGAGCTTGGACATAGTTCAAAGAGTACAGGTGCTACAGATTTGTTAAATGCCACAATTTTTATATCCAGGGCAGGCATTCTGGGAACTACTGGATAATATTTCTCTATTGAGGGTAAAGCAATTATGCCAGAGTTTCATGTTTTATACGGGATGGTATAAATAGCTTCATTGCACCCCCCCCCCCGATGGAAATGGCAACTATGCAGAGTTCTACACCAATGCTTTAATCAAACACCTGTATAACTGCAATGACTAGGCCACATCCGATAGGACCAATACAAGCTACTGAAGAAAGAGCAAACCTGCCTGGTGGACAACTGTTCATTAATAGGCTTTAAAATAAGACAAAGAAATTGCTGTCTAAGATAAAAAGGAGCGAGCCCTAAACTGGAAACACACCCTCCCCAACTTAAACATTTCTTGTGGAATCCTTCAAAGCAAACTATGAATCCAAATTAGCTTCGTCAACTAAGGACAACTATAAAGCATTCTTTAGTTACATCCGTAACCTAACAGGAAAGGCCCAGATTTGTGCCGAATTGACAGTTAATGATACCACATACACTGAGCCTGTGGACATAGCTACCCTGTTTGCCAACAGTGTCTATGAAAAGTTCACTCCACTCTCCCTGCCACACATACCCCATGACATTCCTATCACCTGTCCCCTACCTTGTATCTCTAAATAGCAGGTCATAAATGGCCTCTCTAAGGCCAAAAATACAGCATCTATGAGACCTGATAACATCCTAGGCTACGTCCTACATGGGCTCCAACAAGAATTAGCAACACCATTGGGTACTCTTTTCAATTACTAAGCACCGGCTTCATCTCAGCTGAATGGAAAACAGTTACTCCCTTGTAGAAAGGTGGTGCTTCCTCTGACCCCAGGAACTACAGACCTATTAGCATGACTAGCCTTATCTACAAGGCCAGGGAGCAAATCATCATGGACCTTATCAACAAAGATACAAGTAATCTCCAAACACTTGACCCTACTCAGTTTGGATATGTCAAACTGAGATCATGCCTGTTAAACGTTATGGACTTCTTTGAGACAGTCACCAAGACCCTGGATGAGGGGAAATCTGTGCATACAGCCTACCTAGACTTAGCCAAGCTGTTTTGACACTATCCCCCAGTCAAAGATCATTGCCAAACTCACCCAGCTAAGTATCAACCCTTATATCATTAGATGGGTCACCAAATGGCTCACTGACAGAACCCATATAGTCAAAATAGGGGAATCCACCTCCAAAAGCAGACCTGTAGCCAGTGGTGTTCCACAGGGATCAGTCCTGGGACCTCTACTATTTGGAATCTATTTCTCCAAAGTACAAGCAAAAACTAAAGGTCTGTGGCTGACAAAGTTTGCTGATGACTGCAAACTGGCAGCAGTCACAGACTCTCCAAATTATATCAACATCCTACATGAGGGTTTCACACAAAATAATGATTGGTGCCAAAGTCACGGCCTTAAACTTAATGCAAAAAGATGCATCATCAACCCTCTTGGGAAGAGTGAGGTTCCTGCTAACTACCACATCAATAGCAACACCATAAGTATGCACTCAGTGGTGAAAGACCTGGGCACACAGGTTGACAGCAACCTTATCTTTGACCACCATGTCTCTACAGTGGTAAGAAGGTAATTCTATACTGCTTATCTCATAAGTAAGGGCATAGTCTCCAGAAAAAAAGTTAGAACATCACTGTACTCTTCCTTCATGAGGCCAATAATTGAGTACAACACCTCTTTGGTATATATCTTTCCAAGCATCTGCAGCTATTGGAGAGACCACAAAGGCTCATCACAAGGAAAAGTCAAGGTCTTCAATATCTGTTCTATGTGTATCATCTGAAATCACTATCACTTTATTCTATTTTATACAGACGACTCAGAGTTGATCTTTGCCCTACATAAAAGACAATCTCTGACACTGTTTTATTGGAAATGCTGCATATCCTCAAGTCAAATGATACATGGGTTACTCGCTCTAAAGACGTTAACCCAATATTTGACATTAATAGAACCTGCTAGAGGGACAGATTTGTCTCCCAGAGGTTACCACACTTTTGGAACAGACTCACACTTCATGTCAAACAGAGCACCTTAGTAGCCATCTCAAATGGAATCCAGACGATTGGATGGGTAACCGTAAATTCACCCTGGGGGTTCCACCTGTGTCCATCTTGGACAGGGGCAATAGGTGCTGATCGTGGAAATAAGAGTATAACTTGGCTAGGCTTGTAAGGGCCGTAGGGCCATGAGCCTAGTAACATCCTATGATAATCTGCATGCCATACAGTAAAGTTTTTTCAGTTATTTTCAAGTTTAATGGGGATACTAAAGTAACACCTGCTCCAGTTTATTTTTTTCTTCTTTTCTCTTGCTCACTGTTCAGTTTTAAGAACTGTAGGCACTGCAATGCAAAAAAAGAAAAATCTGGTCAAAAAAGGATGTTCTTTTTCTCATTCTTGTATGGGTGAATGACTGGATTAATGCCCTTGGCTTGATCTAGTAATAAGATTCAAGAGAAAGAAAATAAACTAACATTGAATATAATAAAGCTTTCCTCTAGCAAATAAATGATTGTAGAACCAACACTGTATCTGGTTCTCATGTCTCCATGGAAACAATCTGATGAAAGGCAATAACAACAGAATACTGCTTTTTTTCAATGGCTAGATCATCATGTTTTCTGAAAGCATTCTAGTGTTTTCCCAATCTGGGAGAGCTAAAAAGATACGACAAAACCAGACAGCACTTTGTAGAAGAAGATGCTGCACCTTGGGTCTTAGCACGGATAGCCTTCCTTTTAGGTTAACCCAAGTCTAAAAATAAAATGTGGCCGTTTGGGACAAGTGTTCCTATTAGGATGGTAAAACTTCAGTATCTGAAGTAGTACATAGTTTTGTGGGCTGGTATTTAGTTAATATATTTTAGAGGTGTATTTGTTTTATGCTTGAAGACTTTCAATAAAACAAAGTTTTGTAACATGTGACATAAGCTCAAATGGATAGGACAAGAAACAACTGTATAAAAGATCAACCTGCCAAACACTGGCGTATGCATGCAACACAAAAGCTGGAGCAAGATATTTAGCAAAAAAGCTGTTATGCAAAAATGGTGGGAATAACTTTTTAACATAACTTTTTCTACATTATCTTTAATGTAAATGGTCTAACTGATATATACACAGAATAAAGAGTGGTGAACTACATTAAACATGTAGAGTGCAAATACATATGCTACAGAGATGCATTTGGAAAGAACTGAACATGTGAATTTGATCAAGAAAGGATTTCAGGATGCTTATTCAGTGGAACACCTGGAACAAATAAAAACAGGAAAACTGCAAAAGAAGCTCTAATACTGACAGAAGATGAAATAAAGAAGATAATGGCATATATATAGTACTAAGGGGCTACTGGCAAGGGAGGAAGATTACACTTTCATGTATTTCTATTCCATCTAAAACTGCTATAATGGATCTTAAGGAAACTCTGGGAGAAATGATGAGCTTTTAGCAAGGAATATTACTTACAGGTGGGGACTGGAATTTGATTTGCAGCAGTGAAGATGTGTCGTGGGGGGAGCAGAAGGGAAAATCTCACAAAGGGTGGTAGATTTTTAAAGAAATGCATGAAAATATTCATCCAATAAATTACTTCAGGTCACGCACCAATAATAATGAAATAAAAACAAGGAGTAATGAAAAAAAGAGACACTGGCACTTTCCCATTTATCTGTTGAAAAGAGAGGAATTTAAGGAATGGGTAGTGAAAATTATTCAGGAGTCATTAGAGAAGACAAATTTTTTCTGAAAATATAGCTAGGGAATGGGATAAAATTAAAGTGGAGTTTAAAAACAGGGTGAAAATAAAACAAAGAGATATGGTTAAGAAGTAACAATAATTATTTACAGGGACTGAAAAATGTTAAAGCATTGCATAACGGGGAAATCACAGTACAAGAGCAGCAACTGTAGAATGCTAAACAGAAAATAAAAGATTATCTCAATAATGTGCATGACCTTAGAAAGAATGCTGTTAAGCAACTATTTTCAGATAACTCCAGAGCACAAAAAGTGTAACACCGTGACTCAGGGAATAGAAAGTAGAATTGGCTGTCGCCAAGCTAAGGGAGCCTATAACAAGGAAGATAAGAGATCCTGTAGAAGTAATAGAAATGTTTCTGAAATTTTATGAAAGTCTGTATAAAGCAGAGAAATATGGAAATCAAGAAAAGGTACAAATGGAAATCTTGACAGAATAATTAAATATGTCAAGGTTAAAGA
>NC_056732.1:1671507186-1671509686 GCF_019279795.1 Protopterus annectens
TTTTAATTCTTTCATTTGTGTCTGTTCATTGTTCCTAAAAAGATCTTAAGTGAGACATTCCTAACAAATATTTTAAAATCTGAGTGTCTCTTCATAGTTACTCTTACTACTAGGGATGAATGACAATCCCCTGGATAACAATTCAATTTCAGCTGCTGTAAGTGTACGTCTTGATAGATTCACTACTATGTCTTCATCTTCCCTTCCCACATTTTCTTTATATTCGATTCATGGGATATTGTGGAGACAATTTCCTTTTCTGTCTGCCCCTGCTGGCAGATCTCATCCTCCTTCTCTCCTCTCTAGATTTATAGGAAAGGGTGAGTCGCATTAAAATGTAAACCTCCTTCTAATCCACTACACCTTCTCTGATTTGATAGCATGTCATCACCCGGTGTGGTGTTCACCTGGGTAGTATTCTCTTTATTAACTTTCCTCCTCACTACCATTTCTGAGGATACATCACCAACTCTATCTGTAGTAGTCATAGTTCCATCAGCATCACAAACTGCACTACTTGCTTTCCCATTACATAAAGGTATAGGTTGTACTCTATCTGGAACAGTCACAGGATTTATCTTACCATTACTATTCCTATAACTGTTACCAGTAGTTGCCACAGTCTCACATTGATTGGATATACCAGTATGTATAACATCATCTCTTTTAGAGTTTACATTTAAAGCATCAGATACAGTGTTAACTGTGTCATTGATTACATTCGATAATGACACATGTCCATTGTCAGTACCATTAGTAGCATCTGTATTTATGTTATTTCTAGGCCAAGTAAAAATATTTCCTTCGAAGTCCAAAATGTCTCTGCAGTTTAGATCTTTTCTGATCCAGAAGACGTTTCTCATATTGAGAAACACTGTCTAGCACTTTACACAAGTGTTCATCAATCAACTGTACAGGAAAGCATTCATATAAGTCACTTTGTTGCTTAAATACACTTGTTCTTAATGCTTCCTCTAACGGAAGAAAAAAGTCATTTAATAACCTCATATAGCTGAGGCTTACCTCTATATTCAAGTTCTGCCACTTAAACAAAAGTTCCGGGTATTGCATGCCTGTGGTCGGCATCTTTAGGACTCTGAGACCTCTCGGTACTATCCTGCGCTGTAAACATACGTCGAAATGCTGTCTCTGAGTCTGCATCCATTTCAGTTTAGATAAATCGGAATCCAGCTGCTCCAATGCTATACGCAAGCCTTCACGATCAAAGAAACAAGTAGGTTGGTTGTCGACATCTGTTCCTTCTGGTTGTACTTCATAGAGACTCAAAGGGTTGTATTCACTCGATACTACTTGCGTGAACCTTTCCAGCGCCAAACGTTCACAATTGTTCGTCACTTCCTGGTTACGTGGTGTATATGGAAGTTCCACCACGTCTACGTTTACATCAGCCATGTCTCCGCTATTGCACCGGCAGTCCAGTAAGCAAATAAACAGTTCCAATAGGTGCCAAAGCGAAGTAAATGCTCCTTTGTACAAAGCAAAGAATAAAATGTAAAAAATTATTAACAAAGGAAGCAAACCAGGAGGTTATTAAATGACTTTTTTCTTCCGTTAGAGGAAGCATTAAGAACAAGTGTATTTAAGCAACAAAGTGACTTATATGAACGCTTTCCTGTACAGTTGATTGATGAACACTTGTGTAAAGTGCTAGACAGTGTTTCTCAATATGAGAAACGTCTTCTGGATCAGAAAAGATCTAAACTGCAACGAGACATTTTGGACTTCCGAAGGGGAAATATTTTTACTTGGCCTAGAAATAACATAAATACAGATGCTACTAATGGTACTGACAATGGACATGTGTTATTATCGAATGTAATCAATGACACAGTTAACACTGTATCTGATGCTTTAAATGTAAACTCTAAAAGAGATGATGTTATACATACTGGTATATCCAATCAATGTGAGACTGTGGCAACTACTGGTAACAGTTATAGGAATAGTAATGGTAAGATAAATCCTGTGACTGTTCCAGATAGAGTACAACCTATACCTTTATGTAATGGGAAAGCAAGTAGTGCAGTTTGTGATGCTGATGGAACTATGACTACTACAGATAGAGTTGGTGATGTATCCTCAGAAATGGTAGTGAGGAGGAAAGTTATTAAAGAGAATACTACCCAGGTGAACACCACACCGGGTGATGACATGCTATCAAATCAGAGAAGGTGTAGTGGATTAGAAGGAGGTTTACATTTTAATGCGACTCACCCTTTCCCTATAAATCTAGAGAGGAGAGGGAGGATGAGATCTGCCAGCAGGGGCAGACAGAAAAGGAAATTGTCTCCACAATATCCCATGAATCGGAATATAAAGAAAATGTGGGAAGGGAAGATGAAGACATAGTAGTGAATCTATCAAGACGCATAATTTACAGCAGCTGAAATTGAATTGTTATCCAGGGGATTGTCATTCATCCCTAGTAGTAAGAGTAACTATGAAGAGACACTACGAGATTTTAAAGTATTTGTTAGGA
>NC_056732.1:1671515363-1671522863 GCF_019279795.1 Protopterus annectens
GATGACTTGACTTGACTTTGGGCCGTAAAAAGTTTATCCCACTGGCCTGAATGCAGCCAGAGATGCAATGTCTGTGAAAAACCTGGGCTGGTATCCTGCTCTATTGCCTTTAGTGGTTAACTAATTGCTACCAAGAGAATGGCTTGTTTCTGCAGGAAGGATGGAAGTGTTGGAATTGTTTGTTTCTAGATAATAAACATTAGCTAAAGTTCTGTATGTGTATTGTGACACATCAGTGCCAGATCCTGGCTCAGTTTCTAGTGAGAAAGTAGTGTGGGAACCATAGGGTCAGGTAACCAGATGTGATATAATTCTGTAACCAACACTAAAATTGTGTTTGAGTAGTAGTGAGAGACATGAGGTGTGCGCTCTGTTTTTGGACCTGACAAGACACTCATTCATGTTCATCTTGCCTTGCTTTAGCAAGTAACTAGGGAACAGTAATTATTAGTCAATTAGAAAAATATAGTGAGATTAGCTAAATGTATTTTTTCTTTATCTGTCTGAGTCTTTCCATCTGTTTATATGCATTTCCTGTGAATGAAACTCTTGTGTTTATTGTAAATAGATATTCAGTGTTTTCATGTGTTTCATTATTATTAAAATGTATCTAAACTTTTCATTGTGGCTAGTCTTTTATTTAACCATTTAAAGTACTTGCATTTACTTAGTGGCACTGTGGCTCCACATTCCTGAAAGTCTTGCTGCTTGGTTAAACGCTACCATTTGTATAAGTATTAATTTTAATAAGTGTAATTGGGTACCCTAGTAAGTCTTATAGTAGCTGGCTTTGGGTGTTCTGGTGGGTGGTGGAGGACTTGGCTTGGAACACCTGGCTAAGGACTCTGCTCTGTAGTGGTCAGGGGGATTCTTATTTGGAGACTGGAGAGAAATCCTAGCCCCAAGACTGGAGTGTGCATTCCCTGTGTGCTCTTAAGGAAATTGTACTTTGTGTAGAGAGCTGCATCTGACAGTATTGTGAGTGTCTATTTTTCACACAGTGAACATTCCCCACCAGTGTCAGTGGTGAGGATTGAGGCTTCTTGAGCATTGGCCCAGAGTAGGGATGTCACACTAGTAAATAAGCTTTTTACAGAACACATGAAACGATTCAGCTTTGGAACCAGGTAGTATAGGGTAAGAAGTTTGAAAAGGGGTGCAGAGGAAAAAAGGATGGTTTAATAAAAGTGATGTATGAATGGTTAAAAGGATGGAATAACAACGGAGGAGATATAAGAGGGTATAAGAGTTCATCTGGAAGAATGGAGATAAGGGATTGGTGGAAATAGTAGCAAAGTACGCAATTAATACTAGCTATGCAAGGCTTTTATGAATATTTTACAGAAAAGAATGCAGGTAGTTATGGAAAATGCCATGTATGAAGGGGGTTATGGTACAAAGGGAAAGCTGGCAAATGCTAGTTATTTTAAAGGAAGTGATGGTGCATTTTGATCCTAAAGGCTTTAATAATGTCGAGAACAAGTATGGAGACTGGTGAAAGTTATGGTAAAAGGGAAAAAGATGATTAATTTGTGAGAAACTAAATGAAAAAAAAAACAAGTGTTAGAGCGCTGGTAAACAAGGGGTTGAGAAAATAAAGTGGGGTGTAAAAGCAATGATGTCTTTTAAGTGGATTTTTTTTAATTATAACAAATTCCATTATATGACAGTGTATGGTTAGAGGGGGCAACATGGGGAAATTAGAGGGAGTGAAAGGTCATATTACTTAATATAATTGCTCCCTTAAGATTTTGGTGAAATAAGTGATGGTAGAAAATTGTTGCAGTAGGTTTAATTTTGAATAAGGAAAAAATTAAAGTTTGTGGAGATGTATGGCTTGATTTCAAAAGACTTGTCAGTGTAGGTAACTTTACTCTGGTGTATTACTCGAGATTAAAGTCACTTACACTAAGAGCAGGTCTTTTTGAATCTGGCCTCTAGTGTAAGCCTGTTTTTATAGCGCCCGTACACTGAAGTAAGTCACTTAAACTGAGAGCAACTCTTTTGAAATCTGGCCCATAGTAATGATGGGGGATGTATTTTACTAGGAATAAGATGATGTTTGGGAGAGCTATATGTTAGTGAGTGCGACTCAGTAAAAAGAGATGTTGCAGAACATTTTTGTTATGTTTTCTTATAGAAAGGTAACTGTATTGAAAACACTTGCAGTAAGTAAATTGATATATATATTGCAGTTTTTATATTCCCAGAGAAACAGGAAAATGAGTTATTGTTTTCTGCAGGGGGTGTCAAGATTCAGTCTTAAAGTGCATAATATAAGAAGGAAGAGGGAATGTTTGGTTTAATCAATTTTTTATGATTATATGCGTAGTCAGTGTTGCAGTATTGATTCTTGGGTCTTCCTGCCATGCAGAAGCCCATGACTGGCCTTATTTCCAAAGGCTTTACATCATCCCTAGCCGACGGATGTCCAAAGACTGTTTGGACGTCAGGGTATAAGTAGGGCATCTGGCACCATCTTCAATTCTTTCTAGTCCTTTATACGATATTCACGTGTTCAGTATACTGAGTCCATTGGTAAACTTGTTTTTGCAGAGAACCTTCTTCAGATATATACCATGTTGGGGAAATTTCTCTACTAATTTAATGTTCAAAAAGGTAAACAATTGCTTGAAATATGTGAAGGAAATCCTGCATGAAGATTTTCACTCATTTTGTCTGTTTTGCTTGGAGTCTTAGAACAACATCTCTAACCATCAAGTAGGAAATGCAACACAGATAAGGCACCAAAACATAAATTGCTTCACCACAGAACGAAACAACAGGAATCAAGTAGTAAAAGGATTTATTCTCTCTAACCCTGTAGCCCAACACTTTAAAGAATATCATAGTAGTAACCCTGTGGGTTTTAAAGCAACTGTTTTACAACATATTATGGTATCTGATTTTGATAGAGACAAAGCTAGATGCGTACTTTTAATATAAAAATAGCTTATTTTTTCAAAAGTATAATACTTTGGTACCCAAGGGGTTGAATGTAGAATTCTGTTGGAGAAGTATTCTTTAATAGTGATGCTGTGTTTTTAAATTTTAATCATATTAATTGTTTGTCATCTTATGATGTGTATATATATATTGTGTGAAGTGTATTGTTTTTTACTCCTTGAAGGCTGTTGGTGGCCGAGGTGCTAGAGAGAATAAATCCTTTTACTACAACATCTCTAACCACCCTGACTGTGCAAAATTTCGTGAGGAAAACTCTCAAACTTACAGCTCATACGGCATGCTCATCCTCAGCTTCCTCTTTGGTGTTTCTGTCCACTGCTACTGCAGGGCCTCTGCAGAGTCCAAGGTCCGCCACTGTAATTCAAAAAAAAAAAAATGTTAAGAAAAAAAGGCAAAGGACCCTGATGTTTCCAAAAAAGTTCCAACTATAGATGTTAAGTTGACTTACCTAGGTGAAGCGCTTTTGCAGTCCCCAGGTATGGCAACATCTAGGCCTGATCCCCCTGGCTCAATCCCTTGGGAGGCTGCCATGGTTTCTGGATGACCTATGAATGCCACCACAGTTCACACATCAGTCTGGTCTGAGGTTGCTCTGCAGGCCTCTATTTCTGTTGTTCACACAGTGGCTCTCTAGGGAGGCCTGCTGTCTTCCCCAACTACAGAAGCCACAACCAAAGTCACATAAAGTATACCCATTTTGTAGCAACAGGTTCCCACTTCCAGTCCTTTGATTTATCATTTGGGCTGTGTACTGCTCCCAGAGTTTTCAAAGAATGATTAGCTTCTCTGATAGCACATTGCAGAACTGTTGGGGTTCATATTTACTCATACTTTGACTGTTTCATTCATGGAAGGTCTTCTTCAGAGACCATGAACACTTTTTACAGATCACTGTAGACTGTTTTCAAAAGGTAGGTCTTGCCTTAAATCTCCAAAAATCTCAAATTCTCCCTGAAACAAGGAATCTCTTTTTGGGAGCACTCAAGACACTCTTAACAGAAAGCTTTCCTTTCCCAAGACAAGATTGTTTTGTTGACAGTCTGTCTGGCCAGTCTGTTTCCAATGCAGCTTATCACTGCAAGAAAATTCCTGAGTTTACTGGGGTACATGACATCATAATGTCCAAACAGATGAAAACCAAAGAAAAAGACTTGCAAGCAAGCAACGGAATATCCAACAGTTTAATAATCGTAAGCGCTTTCACTGAAACAAGTGAATCAGCTTCTTCAGACAAATTAAAAACTCGTAACTTCCCAGTTTAAAAATACTTGCACAGGAATTCTAAACCAATGGGCTGACAGCCCAAAAACATGATGTCATTCAACAGGTTACATTTAAAGCAGCATTAACTACATAAAAATAAATCATAGTCATAAAAGTTTAACAATTACATCCAATAAACAAATGATCAGTTGAAAAATAGTAAATAAGCTAATAAAATAATGTAATGTGAAAATAAAGTACCATACTCTTAACTTTTTCTTGTCTCCTATGTTTATTCCCCTTCTCACTTAAATCCAGACAGCTGTGGAGGTTGTGCTGTCCTCTGGCATAAAAGACTGCTCTTTCACTGCTTAAAAAGAGCTGAAAATGGTATACCCTGAAGTCGAGATGTCTGTCTTCAGACATCCATCTGCTAAGGATGATGTAAAAACTCTGGAAATCGGGCTGGTCATGGGCTTCTGCATTTCAGAAAAACCCAAGATCAGTACTGCAACGTTGATCTACTCAAACCTCTGTAATTATGATAAGTGCAGCACACCAGTACTTTCTTTGCACTTGTTTGGGGTCATAGGAAATGTTTAGGAAAGGCACTAACTTACTTATTGAGAGAGGAAGGAAAAGAAAAAGGAAAGAAAAATGAAGTGAAAGTGTTTCGAGAGTGTACTTTGTTGGTGCAGAAAGCTGGAGGAGCCAAAGAGGGTGTGACTAAGGAGTCAGAAAAGGTTTCCAGTGAAAGCCTTTATTAGATATACATTTCAGTATGAAAGACTGTGCAATATTTAGAGTGGCAGAAACTGTTGGTCAGATTCCAAGTCAGTGACTTACTCTGGTGTAAGGCCTACCCATGAAGGCTCGCTCTAAGAATCTGGTCCTTTGGAACACTTCCTAGTTAAAAAAAAAAAAAAAAAAAAAAAAAAAAGGTATTTGGGGAAGTTTCAGAGCATTTTTCTTTACAATCCTCAATGTTGGAACAAGGTGAATATAAATATGACCTGTAGATTTTCTTTTGAAAAGGAAAAGTAGTGGTATTAACAAATACAGTATTCTTGTTTACAATATGGGATTTAGAAGATGAGTTGTGAACATGTTTTGAATAATAAATAGGTATGGACTAACGGAAAACAAAGTTGTACCCTTTCCCTGGGGATTGTGTGATCTCCGAATTGGAATAAGCAAATTACCCGTGTGTGTGTGTGTGTGTGGGGTGGGGGTTAGCCTACAAATCCCCTGCAAAAAAAAAAAAAAAAAAAACACTTGCATGCTCTGAAGTTGTTTCTAAGAGCATGCTCAATGGAGTGTCAACATTTTGTTTCTATTTTAAGTAATTTCATATATATAATTATAATAGCGTGTATATCTGATGCGTGTGTAAGTATGTGTGTATGTAATATATATATATATATATATATATATATATATATATATATATATATATATATATATATATATACACATACATATATATACATACATATATACACACACATATTTATTACAGCTGTTTAAGCCAGTGCACAACCTGTTCGGAAAATGGTAGCAAACACAACTGATGGAATGTGCCTGTTCTGTGTAGAAGCAGCTTCCTACTACCTGCAAACAGAAACTTGCATAGAAAACTATAAAACATGTATTTAGGGGCTGGCTAGTGTAACCGGGAAAAGCCGAAAGACACAACAACAACTAGTGTCACCTCCCTGAAGTCCATTCATGCCTCCTTATCTAACTGAAGCAGACTTGAGAGTACAAAACCTTCAAATACATAAAAAACAGCTGTTCTGATGGACTACAGTTGGTTGTGTAAACAATCCGTTATGACAACCAAAATGCATACTGATATGTACACAAGTCATTTGAAGGAAAATCATATCTATAAAAGTGTGTATTTTTTTATTTGGAAATTGGACTAAATTATGCTGTTGCTTTCATGTGAAGGTTTCTTCTGTTTTTCCCTGTTCACATGTGCAAACATGCAGGCTGTTTTATCATGCTGTATCTGCTTCTTTCCTGTTTGCATTTGAAATAGAAGTCCTGCCTATGTTAGTTTCTGAAGTAGCATACACATCTACAGGTTTGCAGCAAAACTTAAAAAAAAAAAAAGTGTTTTTTGCTGTGGGCTGCAACCTAGGTTCAGGTATAAGCTTAGAACTTGTGGAAGTTACCTATGGGGCAAATTAGACTTTATACCAATTCAGTCTTTATCTGAGGGTAGGGGAGTGGAGAATATATATTTATTTACACATTTTGCATGCACTGCTGACTACTGTATTTTCCTTTGTGATGTTTTGATAATTTTCACATTTAATATTCTACTGTATTTTCTCTTGAATGGCACTTAACAGACCTACAAATGTAAGCTCTCCCTTTATTACTGTAACAATTCTACACATACAGTCAAGGCTATATGAACTTTGTATCTCTGACCAGGGCTCAAGTCCCTTCGTATCATTTTGCATAGTGCCAGACTAAGGAATTAATGTCTGAAAAGTAGAGTTTGTGCTTTGTAGGTTTTGTATACATAATGAAGAATGATTTAGTGAATCCAGGTGAAGTCCAAGTATGTGCCTACGGTTTTTGTATGACCCCTTGGTAAGACCTTTGGTCTTGTGAATAGTGTCCATTTCGTATACAGTAGTAGATAACAGCATACATAACTCTCAGCTGCTGTGATTTAGGCACATCACAATGAATTTGACCCTCTTTTAGTTTTGCTTCTCGATTTCCTAATTTTGTTCATAAAATCATACAAGTTTAAAGGTACACAAAATATTAAGAAAAATAAGCTGATGTAAAGATGAAATGTTCCTTATTAATGGTGTATGGTCAGCTGTGTGATGAGCATATACTCTGCTTCCTCACCAGTTGCTGTGATTTCAAGGCTAGTGCTGTGATTCTCAATTTTCAGAATTTGAGATGTATGACAGCACAATACAGCTTTGTGTTTTTCACTGTGGTGTTGATGACCAAATGTTAATGCTTTCTTATTCCATCTGTACCAGTGTTTGAAATACATACCTGCATTCTTTGAGCGCTCCGCTAGGGATTCAAATCCCAAGAGTTTTTATGCAATAGTATGTATGACAGAAGGTCACAGCAATAGCAGGCAAAATACAGAAATGTGCAGGTTGTTTACAGAATCCTGATAGGTGTGTCAGGATGGTTAGTATTTGTCAGTAGAATGAGTGCCCTTAGCCTTCATGTACTGCCTTGTCAAAACATTATTCACAGCATAGAATTACTTGCTAAATGGCATTTCAGTATGAGGGAGAGACAGATGAGCTTGCATCTTTACCTATGTTTATCTTTGTTGTT